>NC_072450.1:29913675-30040890 GCF_027596085.1 Anoplopoma fimbria
ATTACAATTATAAGTTAAAATGAATGATAACTCCTAATGACAAATGTATTGATGTTTCTCAGTTTGTTGTTCAGGAAGAGAAAAAGACCCAGGTTTTTAAACTGCACTCGTTTACTTCCATCCTCCTCTTCCATCTCTAATATAGTTTGTTTCTGTTTCTGGGAGCCGTGTGTTTTGCACAGTCAGAATGCTGGACAGACCAGAATGCCTTTGGCGAGCCCAGTTCCTCCCTTGGTGCCCCTAACTCATGTGTGATTGGTGCATGTGTGAGAAGTGTATTCTCTGTTGGGGTATAGTTCAGTGTGCTGGTTTTTAGGCATCAAAATGTGGCAACTGTGGGAAACTTGAAGAACATTGGCTTACCTTCCATCAAATGAGGCTCATTAGATGGAATGTTGTTCACCACATTTACCTTATTTACTCCTGGTATTTACATTTTATCTGTATCTAAATTTCAATCAGGAAAAAATGCATTGATGCAGGTGTAAATGCACGCAGAATACATTGCAATCAAGATGCAAAAGGTTCTGGCCATCTGGAGGTGTGCCTGACATCTTCACAGTCTCATTCCTAAGAAAATCTATACACATTGAAAGACTCCTAATTAAATAATTGATGTGTTGTTCAGATTAGTGGAAGAAGGAAAAGGTGGGGAAGAACTAAAATAAATATTTTATTTGATCATCTAGAAAAATAATAAAAAAGTATAGGGTTTAATTCTCAAAATGTAAATATTCCATTAGTTTAGTTTTAAATGTACCTTAAAACTTGTGTTAAAATACTTCAACTGCATCAGTTAGTGAAGATAAATGCATTTTTGTTGCCTTGATGTTGTATGACTTTCATAATTTATAATTATTGCAATTTTGCTGAGTTTGTTTACATGTAATTATCTCCAGAAAAGGCAATGAAAGTAATGAGGAAAATCTTTGTGAACTTTTATGTGTACATAGTGTATCAACTCAATACAATGTATTACTCTAACTATGGCTGTGATGATGATGACACTCACTGACACTTCCAGCATATTATGGATTCAGCTTGCAGAGTCGATGTGTCGCTCCGTCACGTCTCTCCCCACCACTGACGACAAACACTTCGGTATGAACAATTTAGGAGAATTAGTCGAAGCCTTGTGCAATATGCCAGTTTTTAGAGCGGCATATGTGCGGCCTAATGAGTATTCGGGTCAGGTGGCCGAACGGAGGCCAGTCCTGGACTGTCAGTCTGATGTCCATCTCCTCATTCACCTGCTAATAGGATCAAAAGCAGGAGGGTCACGGCCGGGCAACCAGTGGGGCGTAGGCTAATGCAGAACGCGCGCCATCCTGGTCCATCTGCCCCAGATGGACCGCCGAACCCTTCCCTAAGGGATTAGGAATATTACTCACTACTTTATGTGGGTATGGATTGTCTGTAATTACCCGATGGACCGTCTCCAGTAAGTTTTCCATTGTTTGCTCTCGACTTTCAAGATGACACATCTACGTGGATTATCCCCCCTCACACCCAATTATCTTTTAGGGAGGCTGGATGGCTGCTGATAGTGGAAGCCCTGAGGTCCCTCCTTTCTTTGAGTAAATTGCACTGTAATATTAAATTGCACAAACTCGTAATATTTTCTTCGTAGAAGTTCCAATTCTCCTCTACCTTTTTTCATAATTTAATCAACTCTGTTTAATACTCAGTAATGATGCAAGGACAACCTTCCCCATCGGTATCAACAGCAATAACCCTTTGCAACAAGTATAAATCCATTTTTTTGCTAATAAGGTTTTTACAGTTGGCCATTATTTCTTCTAACTAGAAAATGACCAAAGGTAAAGAACACATTTCATTAACCAAGCTAATTCTAGAGACTACAGGAACAAGTGAAACCATAGATGGACGTTAACATTATCACCAAAACTGTTAGTTGTTGGTACTTCCTGGTACAAATTCTTAGCAGATTTTCAGCTGAACTGCTGTCATTTATCTGTTGTCGTTAATGGTGTTACGTGTGGGTTCACATTTAATCATACCAGGTATCAGTAAGTGTTGAGAAAACATCTGGAAAAAGCATCAGATGTGTTATTTTAGGGGAAACGACATAACGATAAACAACAATGAACAAGAATGAAGTCGATATCAACTTGACATCAAGGTTTCTTTAAAATGTTAAATAAAACGCCCTCATCTTCTTACACCACAAAATAAGGTAAATGTGAGTCACTTATTTCTCATTGTTCAGTTATTTTTATCTTTGTATTGATGCTTCAATGCACTGTGAACTTGTTTCAAATCACATATCACTATCAGTCAGACAATGGCCACAGGAAACACTGTCTGTGTTGTTTAGAGGCAACTCCTATAATAATGACCATATATTGTAATGAAACAATGTACAGTAGAAAGGCTATTTCTGCCAAAGCCAACAGTTATTCACTATCAAAACAGAAATTGGAGTCCCTTGTAGATCTGTAATTTTAAAGAAGTCTGAAGAAACATTTTCAATATATAATTTTACAATAATTATTTTGGGGGTAATAGTTATGGTAATATAAGTCTAAATAAATCTTTCAAAGAGAATAAGTAATTTAAAAGTGTTTTTCTATGTTATTAGATAACTTTCATAGTATCTTCTCTCATGTATTTCTAATGGTTGCACATGCAGATATCTTGCTACAGTCCCTATAAACCTAGGAAGCATCACCATATAGGAGGTGGAGCAGCAAGTCATAGGGGGTGGAGCAGTAAGTCTAGCACATTGAATATATCCAAGCTTGTTAGAGTGTCAGCAATTATCTATTGCGCCAAAAGAATTAGTGATACACTTCCTGCTGACACACGATGATACAGTATGCTAACACGCTTTAATCACCACAGAACACAAGCGGGAATCCATCCGATCGCATTAATACCTCGCCCAGATTAAACAGCAAATCAAAGGACAAACAGGACAGAGATTTTTTAATTAGCCGTATCAGAGGATGAAATAAGTGAGGCCGGATGATCTGGCTCCCTTCCATGTAATTATTTAACCCCAGACAGTCGGTCAAGCCTGGGACCACAGATGCTGGATGTATTGATTATCACACATCTATCAATTCCACTGATTGTATATCTTAATTTAACCAGGCTAAGTGCCTCACTGATACTTCTCTTTAACAGTGTAAACGACTAAAACAGCAACACCACCTATAACATGAAACATGGAGGTTACATACAGCATAAACTAACATTCCAATAAGATAAAACGAGTAGTCAAGTGTCAAACAGATATGATGAGAAAGGTAAGGTAAGTGGATAAAATGACAGCAGTCAATACAGCTTAGAATCAGATATGTAATAGATTCAGATTCTTTCAAATAGATTCATGAGAGAGATAATATCTTCATCATAAAGAAATAACACTGATGAAGCCAATCATAAAATATTGACCAAATGAATTAGACAAGAGAAACTCACAGCTAGACTGACTGACTGAAATGAGGTTCCCCACATTTAAAGGTTTAAGATCTTGCCAGAATTTTTGTTTAAAACATTCAGCAGTTTGGTCCAATTCTTGAGTATTCTTGCCTGGCTGTAAGTCAATAGTTGGCTTTTTTTTATTTATTTAACTGATGAATGTAAATCTAGAATGCATGGACACAGTAAAAGACTAACTGAACAAATGTTGCCTGCTTCACCATATGTAACCACTTGCCATTACTGTGATGAGATCAGGCAATATTGGAAATTTAGAAAGTTCAATTTACATTTAAAACAATCTATGGAATCTATGTCCTTACTGAAGTACGCACGTTACGTGACAAATATGTTGATCAACATAACTTCTTGTTTCATATGGGGAACAAACTGCGGTCTCCTGAGTCAAATATTTGTTGGACCCATCCAGTGTGGTTGCGCTTTGGTGATCTTTATACTTTGTTCATGATTATGTCGATATATATATCTACAAATTACGGTGGATTTATCCACGAGTTACGGTGCATTATTTTTCGTAGGTAAAGCTACGAAGGCTGGAATAGACCAGCCTGACCAGAACCTTGGCGGAAGGTTTTGTAGTTCTTTCTGTGAGAGTGACAAACCAGCATCTGTGGTATATTCTTACCTCTTGATTTACTTAAGAGAGAGCAATTGTGCATGTCTTTTAACTTATGAATTCAACTTTTAATTTGCAACAAAAATATTACGTCATTTCTTCTTTCAAAACTGTATAGAATCATTTTTAGGAGTGAGACAAAGTTTATCATTACAGCCCTGCACAGCATGTCATGACATAGACTGCTAAAATGGTTGTGTGATCTTAAGATCAAAAAATTACTTTGAGCTATGATCTTATGATCATTACTTAAATATTTCTCATATTCATTTGGCCTGTTATTCTGATAGATGATCTTTATTATGTCATCTCAACACTGTTTTCTCATGATTACAGTTGGAATATCTTATTTCTCTAATCAAATTTTCTTGAATATTAGTCTTCAGCTGTACAGGAACAAAGTGGAATGCATTTATATGTATTTTAAAATTCCACAAGTTACCATGTGGAAAGTCACCAAATATGACGTGCTGTTTATGCTGTTTCACATGAGAAAGTCACATTTTGTTTTGTGAAAGGGCTTCTCTTAGGACACAAAAGCAAAAACAATAAAGAAAGCAGGTGCACGCTGTATAAACATTAAGATAAATGTTTGTTATCCCCCATCAGGAAAGAAAAGCCAAGTAGTGCAAGATGACAAGACAATAAATGTGTGATCTCGGGCTGATCTCAGCTTCTGTACTCAAAGTTAGAGACAGATAAAAAACATTCTCAGATTACAACTTCCTCAGCCGCATTAAGATCATTACATAACACCTGAGCCAATTGTATGTTCAGTTTGGTCATAGGATGTACCATTATGCTGGTATATTCTGGCCCATATGGTGGCAGAAGCCAGGAAACAGGCTCACAGGATTAACCCAGCCGTTAGAATAATACACGGCTAATGAACCCAATAGTCTATGATTATGGTTTTAGCTAAGTGAGAGACAAAGAGGTGAGAGAGCTAATTCTAGTCGGGCCGGCCTTACCGCTGTTCATTACGAAATGTTTGGGCTGAGAAACAGTGGCCCTCGCCTTGTTGCCTATTTAGGGGTCCTGCAGTAAATACCAAGCAGGGGAGTGTTAAGCTCCAGCATTGTTTCTCCAACATGCACAGATGGTCTACATTCAGCGGTTCAGCTGAAGACATTACAAAACACTCTCAGGCCTTTTGCAAATATAACATGTATGATTTGGTGGGTTTGAGTAAAAAGGCTGCATATAAACAAAATATAAATAAAAAAGGAAACATATCTGGGCACATGGACTCTGTTTAAGAAGTCAGTAATATATGAGCACCTAGATGAGAGCCAGATCTTAAAGGAAATCAAATCAATGTGACAAAATAAAAAATCAGGTATAACCTTATTCCACTTTATGTTTCTTTATAGAATGTTGATACTTTTTACGGAAATGTACTTTCTTTATTCCACTTCATTTAATAGACAGCTAAGTTATTTTCTTTACTGTGCAGATTCAGATATTTCATACAAAACTTGAGTTTATAAAATATGATACAGATTAATCCACAAAAAGTATATAACATAATAGGTAGTAGTTCAAATGTGTTCCCTATCAACCAATTACAACGTTAAAGTGCTGCTTACATGTCTATACATCAGTATGTAATATGTGAGAATATATCGCTGATATGGGCAATGCAGCTGTATAATGAAAACTTGCACTTTTGGTATTATAAGTATATTTTTCAGAAAAAGTCCTTGCTTTGGGAAATCTGCTAATTTTCTTTCATTCCGAGAGTCAGATAGAAAGATTAATACCATTCTCTAAATATGAAGGTACGCCGGTTAGCTTAGCTTAGCATTATAACTGGAAACATGGGAAGCATCTAGCCTGGCTCTGTCCAAAGATAACACTATCAGTCTTCCAGCACATTTAAGCTCACTTATTCATACTGGGAATTAATATCATCAGTTTCACCTGTTTCCAGTCTTAATGCTAAGCTAGCGGGCTGCTTGCTACAGCTTCATTTTTCTTATCCTCACATACATTTTTTTCCCAGACTCCCTTACCTTCACAAGATGTCAAACGTAATATTGGTGACTCCATTGTACCCCCTCCGATTAAATTCACAACATTGTTCTTGTCCCATGTCAACTACATTACCTTTGTAACATTGCCCACCTCTGACCCTTATTGTCACTTACTGCTGCAGAAACATTGAAAATTCCAGTGTGTTCAGAACTCTGCTGCCCACCCTCTGACCATATATCACCCCAGTCCTCCATGATCTCCACTGGCTCCAGTTGAAACTCAGGATAACTTCGAGACAAGGCCTTTCATTACTTGCCCCCCCCTCCCTTACTTCTTCGACCTCCTCCACCAGCACACTCCCTTAGACTTGATTTACCCAGGTACCTCCCTACCGCAGTCCCTCCAATGGTTTTATTATATTAATAATTAATATTTTTCTGATTTATTTTTCATTTTATTCTGATATCTTCTGTTTATATTAAATACTTAAAAAACAGTATATAGGTCAGATGTGTTATTATTATTATTATTATTATTATTATTATTATTATTATTATTATTATTATTATACATGTACAGACATGTGTGGTATCAATTTAACATCCTACTCTCTGCAAGAAAGTAAATAAGGCTATTTCCTAAAATGTAGAACCTTTAACTAAGATTCAAAGCTTTTACTTCTTCACAGCTGATCAAATCTTAATCAGGATAACTTATTGGAATTGATCTTATTCCACCACAATTTTGAAACAGTGCACCCAAATCAGAAAATTTGATGGCCATCACTTTACAGTGGATATGATTCTATCTCTAGTCATAAGCCATGAGAATACATTTGAAATACAACAATGATATTAACAAAGAAGAAACATATAGGCAGTGTTTCGAAATAGTTTGAAAGTCATCCCCTCCTTCTGCACCTAATTAAACATGATAGAATGATACATCAGCATATCAGACTAAGCCGCAGTAGTCTATGAATATAGGGACTGTTTCATTGTTAGTTTGATGAAAGGAAGAGGCCAGCGACAGCAAGTCATTGTTCCACATGAGACATGTAACTTTTAGGGTTGGCTATGATGCAGCTATATGCTGCAGATCTGCTGTGCCAAAGTACTGTGGCCCCTGATTTGCATTATCTTGGATCTAGCCTGAGTGCAGCTGCTGTTGGGTTATGTAATATGATGCTCCATATGTTCCACATGACTAATTACACTATGCAAAAGGAGGAGTGAAGAGGGAGTGTTAGGGAGAAAGGGGAGGAGAAGGAGGACCAAGAACAAAGATGAGGAGGATGAGGAGACTGGACAAGTTTGGGGAGATGAGGATGAGAGAGAGGTTGATGAAACAGAAAGAATACTATCATTAGTTCCTGTTCCTTCGGTTTATATCAACAAGTGTGATCAGCCTTGCAGCCTGTGTCTCCTCGTCTCCGTTCCCACTGTTCTCCAATCAGTCCAAATTGATTGTGATAGCTGCAGTCTTTGACCTACTTTGAAGAACAATAGCCCCCCCATGGCTGCTCGGGACATTCTGATGGTTTGGTTGGGAGGTCACCCAAGCTTGGACAGCTCAGAGCTGGCTTGAAAAAAAGGCGGGGTGCAGCTAAACACCACACTACCATCCTCTTTGACCCCAAGTAAAGAAGACTCCAAAGGGTCAAGACAAGCAGCTCCGAGGAATGTCCAGACACGCCAGCTTATTCCTCACCTCCACCCCTGTACAGTCACAACAGCCACACAGCTCTGAACGTCTTTATGTTCCTTTATGGTCTCCATACAGATCCCAGGTTTATTTATTTAGAGCTGTAGAGTGTCTTTGAAGACAAACTTTACATGGCTGTTTCTCCATGTCCAAAAACCACTGTCCTTTTACCAGTTCAAGTGACATGGCGTCTAAGACGGTGCCCAATTCACGCCATTGAAAGATGCTCACAAGGTTGGACATGCCAAAAGGTTTTTCAAGCTTCCATGTTTTTCAGCTGAACTGATTGATATCATGCGTGTTAGAGCTGACTTCCTGTTGGCTCCACGCACACAGAAATGACTTGAAATAATTTAGTGATATGGCTCGTCAAGGCTTTTCAAATTCAGAGGACCTTATGGATCAAATTCTGATAAAACAGTCATATAAGAATGGATTAACTGTTCTACTAAGGCATGCATTTCATTCTGGTCCATCAGTATACGACTCTTCTCCCAGCCATCTGGATCTCCAGTTCCATCCTAAAGCATAGACAACTAAAACCATCTCATATTGTTTCTTGGGAAATAAATGTTAATATCGTGGTTCCCTGAGTGTCTTTTTGTTGGTATGTGACATAAAAAACCTGAGTTCCTGGTACAGAGATGCTGTCCTATCCTATTATCTGGTTAACCTACAGATCCAACATCCTCAGCTGTATATCAGCAGGAAACTGCTTCCAAACAGACCCTGCTTTCTGCCTCTATGAGGCTGAGACAATGAGTCACATTCTGGCACACGACCAGCTACTCACTGTTGAGACCAAAGCATAAAACTGGGAACTCAGGAACTGACACACACACACACACATGGGATGCTTAAGGGGGACACTCTGGACCGGATGGTCAGAAGAGACGCCCTGCATAAGAATGGAAATAGCAGAGAAGGAAAAAAAGAAAAACAACCATGGAAACGCCAAAACCAGTGCAGAAGAGTATAAACAGACAAAACAGCCACAGGCGATAATAATCACGCAATCAATGAAAAGGGATTGTGTTGCAGAGATAAGGTTATAACTCATTATTTATTTTTGGGGAGCTGACAAATGTGGAATAAAACACTGACTTCAGGATAACAAACCCATTCCACCAAATCGGACAGAGATAATACGATAAACATTCCCAAAAGAAATGCGTTCATGCTTTGGAGAAGCCATTGGAATGCTATCTGACTTGCCATGCAAAAACAAGCAACAATTCTTTTTAGAGGGGGGTGAATTTGCCCTTCCTCTGCTGACTTCCTCAATGTGTCTAACTTGAACAGCATGATTGAACAGTTCTGAGAATAAGAAAATATTACAGGTGGTGCTAATGTTTTTTCTTGGGGATCATCTCATAAAAACAATCAAAAGTTTTAGCTGAAGATAGCATCACACAACCTTTTCCAACAACCCAGCTTTTACCCCAGCAATTAATAATAACTGCTAATCAAAGCCTTTTCTGAAAGATACACACCAGTAAGTGCCTGCATTTATGCAGTCCACTATGTAATGCTGTGTGGCGTTAAGATGACAATATTTCTATAGACAGTAATACTATTGGTTGGGACAATTCAGCAACACTTTGACAAGGGCGGGGACATGTCCCTACTGTCCATATCCAAATCTATGCCCATGTATGTGCCTCTCCAAATGGTTTCTCCCTTAGTTTCCAAGTCCATTCTTATGCCTTTGGTTATATCACAGGTCAAAATGCAACTTGTGGCTGCATTGCATTGTATGTTGATGCTGTTCTCTCATTGGACAATTATGTGATTCTCCCTATTCTACATTTTACTCCTTGTTTAATTGGGAAAACTGACAACATAAATGATAAAAACAAATGCACATCCGGTGTTCATTAGGATGGGTGCTGGATCAAAGAAAAGGAAATGTTGCACAGCAACAAAAATCCTTCCAACGGGAGGTCTTTGGTGTGCGTATCATTCTAAACTTATCTTTTTAGATCAAAAAAATGTATATCTATTTTATATAGATTTAAAAATCTAAGCAATATTTTTTTATATCTACACTCGATTATATGTGTATTTTGGTTTGAGTTTTCCCCTTTACAAGATAGTATATGTGAAAAAACTGGTCACCTTCAATGAAATACAACTGATTGGCTCTTTTGTAAACTCCAAAATGGTGATGAAATAAGGAAGTGACGATTCTGTCTGCTGAGCGAGACACAGAGGAACCACCACTCAGTCACCCACACACACCAAATGCTCCTCCTCCTCCTCCTCTTCCTCCTCCTCATTCTCCCTCAATGCTGCCTTTTCATGAATGGCGCTGCAGAGTGGAAGCCTCTCATTGGCTGAGTGGACTACCAATCAGAGCAGAACCTGGGCTGGGTCTGCAGGCCATTCACAAAAGTTCCCCTCTCTTTCTCTCTCCTTCTCTCTCTCTCTCTCACACTCTCTCTCTCTGTCTTAGTCATACAGATAAAACGTGTTCTTCTTGTGTAAAGTTTATCAGTGTCTCTCTGTGAGAATATTCATTAGTAAGTCTCACACGGATTTAAGGTCATATTGTGCATTTCAATTTGACAATACAAAAAGATGAAGTAATAATTTCAGTTGACACAGCTTATACACTAAAGCTCTCTATTGCATGTTGTATAAGCGGTAGCAGGCATAAAAAAGGCTGGTCGTCCCACCTCAATAGCAGCAAAATTGTAGGACACTACATTTCACCACATCATCAGAATTTCACAGTGTAACAGCAGTCTAGATTTGTTGATTCACAATTTGTTTATACTTCTTTACTCTTAAGAATGAAGACAGACTTTGGAAGCTTGGAGATACGTGACACAAATGTAAAAGTGCAAAGAAGCAAAACCCATAAGGAACCAGTCAGGACCTTTAGGTGGAACTCAGCAGGCCAGGCATGTGTTATCGGTTTTAAGTTGCTGTACCACCTCAGTTAAGCAGAAATTCTTTATCAACAGTAAGCTTATCCAGCTGGGCAGAGACAATGTGTGGGAGCCACCACAGATAATACACAGCTTCTACAGTTGGACAGAAGGCGTGGTAATAAAATAAGAAACATTTTTGAACATCTTATTACAGATCTGATTGGACAGAGAAAGTTGCTGTTAGCAAATTTCAAATAATGCAGATGGGAAGTATAATCATCAGTATGTCTTATGGTGATGTCAGAGTTGTCTGAGAATGAGCTTACTTATTAAAGCAGGTGATGGCAGCAGTCAGTGATAAAGCATTTTGTGTCAGTTATTTAAATACATGCACTGCTCTCTAGGATGCACCAAACAGCTGGTTTATCTCCAGTAAATTTGAATGTCAGTTGAGTGTAATCAAGAAGCAATTTTGTTAGTCAGCAGCAACGGTGTTATTCTTCACTTCCTGAACTGATGGGAGAAAAAGGTTTTTCAACAATTTTGCATAGATTACTAAAGAATAGGATGTTTCAACTCAGTTTAATAGTCCAACTAGACACAGAGGCTGTTGAAGTATTTTAGTGTCTAGTTTTAATGTTTTAATTTTAAACCTTTAGTTCCTAGTGTAGGAAAAACTGGTGGATCTTTTTCATTAGACCAAGTTTCTTTTTCAAAACCAATCCAAGATAAAGTCCTGATAAAGTCTTCAGTTTTATTATTTCCTCGGACTTGACTACACTACTTCGTTTTCATTTTAAACTGGGGTTTTCTAAAAGCATGCAGGTGCCCATGTAAGCAGGAAGTACATTGGTTGCTTGGTTACAGATAATACTACTGAGTATTACACTACTCTTTAATAAAAAACAAACGGTCGTGCTCGATACTTAAGTACTTCCTCTAAAATCTTCCTCATAAACTTAAACAGACAGATTTCGTGGAAGGTTTTAGAGTTTTATTTTTCAAACTTAGTTACAACACTGCAGGTCTTGCTCTTTATCTCCCACACAGACATCAAATTTACTTCAAAATGAACAGTTACTAAACAAAGTTTACTAGATTATGGGTCCATACATTTGGTCAACACAAGTCTCTCACTCATTTCCTCTCAGTTTCATTGTCTGTTCTCTCACTCGTAGCTCTGCCGGTGGCTGAAGTCTCTGTCATACTGTAGAGCATTTATGCTTTTTTTCATTATCAGTTATTTGTGAAATTCACAATAGTTGTGGAGAACAAAATAAGCATTAATTAGAAAAGGAAAGTCCTGTGTTTTGCTGGTGCCTACATCATCGTTTCCAAATGAACTCGTTTTCCGCCATCCACACCATTAGGAAACCCGACGTTTTCAAACCTCTCCGTCCTCTGGAGCATTTTCAAACTCCTCCGGTTTCAGTGCCATAGAACTCCGATATAGTGTGGACGCTCAGTGCAAATGAAGCAAAAGATAAACGTTTTAAAATGAAAACGATATAGTGTGGACAGGGCCTAATGCAACTGATTTTCATGTATAAAATTATTGGCATGGTGGCTGTTGTATAAGGTGCCACAATGAAACATGATTTAGGAAGTCCAGTTTGAGTAACAAATTTACGTAGTACCTTGTTGGATGACGTCGGATGGCCTTGCAGCGAAATTTTAACAAGGTTTTTTCTACCCTGCGTTTGCACCCCTGAACATGGCCTAAGGGGTTCATGGGTGAGGGTGATTAATATGATTAATAGGTCTGATTTGACCCGCTGATAGCACCAAGGCAGAACTAGATTGATGCATTGTGCATGATAAGGCTGTATCAGGCATTAATTATCTAGCAATATATCTGTAGACATACATATGTAACAATGACCCATATATTTCACTTTCAAAACACCAGAACTATCCCTTTAATGGAAGACTATTCTGTGTAGTGGCCATGTTTAAGTTATTTCAATCGCTATGGTAAAAGAGAAGGCAACTGAATCTCTACCAGTATCAGAAACACAAGAAGCCCAAGCTGACCAGTCACATGCTGTGGAGACCACATCCCACAATGCCCTGACATGTAGTTACATTATTAAGGGGGCATAGGCAGGCCAAACTTTAATTTCAGATTTCTATTTTATATGCTTTAAGTAAAGTTTTGGTTGTGTTGTGCTTCTCCTGTTTGCTTAAACCTCAAACAGAAGTATATGATTAATTGTCTTTGCTAAATACTAAAATATTCCCTGTTGCAATGAGCCCCCTCGCCCAATGTCTGTCAAAATGCAATATGTATATTGAGTTTCAAGATAATATTGTAACACAACACAGATTTGCTTGTCTCAATTTCAGCTAGAATGACAAATAGTTATTTCAGTTGAGCAAACTGCTTTGGAGCAATAAAACACACAAAACATCAGTGACATAAAGCACCAGGTAACATTGGCCTCAGTTTTGAGTTATGTGATGTCGGTACACCAACTTGGTTTGTGAATTTGTGACAAAAAGCCATAAGCCTGGAGGAGTACTCCCAAACCCACCTTCCCAACCCCCAGTCATTCCACTCTAACGTGAATGCAGAAAGGGGAGGACCACCCGGCAGGGGTCCTTAATACTCAACACAAGCATTCTATTGGCCACCTTTTGAAAGACAAAATAAGCATTTTATTGCAGCAGACCACAAATAGGGCTGTGTTATGCTTGAAGAGAATTAGTTCATAAAATAATTTGATCATGTGCTAATGTTAGTCATTCCGAACAGCCACATTGGAAGGCATGATAGAGGGAGACGAGATATCGTATATGGATGTCGTATATAGATATCGTATATGGAGAGGAGGACCTGGAAAGCATTCATAGTGTTGCACTCAATTGTTTACATTAGAAGTGACAGAATTAGCTGTGTAAAGATTGACAAAAAGAAAAGTTCAAACCATCACTCATTTCTCACTTCCACACAGCTGACCAATCACAGTGTAAAGTGGGTGTGACTTTCGGATTGCTCGTCTCGGAAGATTACAGAAGTTGTGAGGAACAGCCTACAAAATCTAATGTCAAGGTTTCCGAGACTATTTGTCCATCTGACAAGCATTTCACTGGCAGCTTCACATGAGGCTTTCAAGGCTTCCATTATACTATCAAAATGTAATGAGCCAAATTATTATCAGTTTACATACTGGTTTGACCTGGTTTGAGTTGAGCTCAGCTGTTGCCCCCAGTGGAACCAGAACTGACCAGAGAAACGGTCACCACAAGATTAATGTGTCATAGGTTATCTGTGTGTGTGTGTTAACGGACATGCCTGGGTAATGTGAAAATTGTCAACTTGTCTTCATCACACAACAACTGTTAGCTGGGAGTTCAATGTCTAAGATACTCCACATGACAGGCAGACAGTTCAGACTTTTTACAGAGCAAAACTTGTTCTCATGAAGAAGCAGACAAAGTAACTACCGCTCATGAAGGCAGACAAACTCACCTGTTCAACAAAGGCACCAAAATTGTAAGTACAGATTAGAACATTGAAAGATTTTTGTCACTTTTCCAAATCGACAATCCAACAAGGAAAGCCACGGACGAGAGGTTAGACATTTATTTCAACCATTACTGTTCGTTAGCTTGCCAGGCTAATGCAAAGCATTAGCTACACTCCGACTTTGACTGTACCTCCATCTGTATCCAAGTGTACCATGTTTTGCAAGATGACACACGATATCCAGTGGGACATGGGAAAGAGAGTTTATTCATATAGCACTCATCAAAATCAGTGATAACAAAGTGGGTTTGCAGCAATAAGGATAGTAATAATTTGCAATTTAGGATACATTTTCCGTGGTGTGCATGTCATGCCAGAGTCAGCAGTGCATGGGGAAGAAATGGATTATTTGAGGTTGTATGCCCTCTTTACTTAACAACGTTATATTGATTGACAGAAAGTGTTCCATTTCAGATGCTGAAATGTTGTATGATCACAAACTGTTAATTATGAAAACACCAACTGTGAATGTGTTTCAAGTATGTTCTGCTTTAAGCCCTGAAGTTATTGCTGTCCTCTTGTTCAATCTCCACCATGTCTGCAGAACCAAATCACAGCCACATGGCAGAAAGCCTCCACTCATTTGAAACCCCTAAATCCCACCCAACCCCAACCCCCAATAGTTCACTCTTAAACACCATTGGCCCACAATTGGCAGCTTAAACTGTTTTGTCTCAGTCCTGCTACCCCATGGATGATCTGTCTTCTGAAGCGTACTGAGCTGAAACTAAGTAAAAGATAACTTCAAACTTCATTGCAGTATTGTTGCTACTGAATCCAATCAGATTCAACCCGTTTTAACCAGATTATCTGGACAGATGTGTGCAGGAAGAATACAAACACAGGAAGTGGTTTCTTTAAAGAGGAAGTGCAAAGAGACAAAGGGAATTTGTTTTATTCTTGAAAGCAAGCTTGATTGTTTCTTCCTCCAATGCATTTTGAAATCAAGAAACAATGTCAAAAGTGACTATTGAAAAATGACAAGTTTCCTGTCAGGGCTGAACGCAGAAGAAAATGAGTTTAGACCATTAAGGAACTAAACTTGTATCAAACTTTGGTTTGTGTACTTTTACCATCACAACTAAATGTTTAACCTTATGATAAACCTTATGGCATATTCATATTACGGCAGATAAGCAAGGGTCTAAGCAACAATAACAATGTTGCCAGCAGTAGTTTGCTTTGTTTCAGAGACTAAAACTGTGTTTTTGATTAAAACCTGGAAGCTACATCTGCATGTTGATATTTAACTAAGCAAAACTGTTTTTTGTCTAGATTAATTGTACAGTTCTGGAATTTCATAAACACTAGACAATACTTTTTCAACGATCAGTGCAGCTCACCAAATTTCAACTTTGCTTCAGACTTGAAATGACTGAATAATAATCTCACTGGTTTGTTTAAACCAAACAATTTAGGTCCCAATCGGTTCTTTCATATCTAAAAATTGCTATCCAACTAACTACTGCTGTATCCTATTACATGGCAGAAATTCAGTCAGGTCAGGTCTGCAGGACGGTCCGTACCTGAAAATATGCTCCTTTTTGACACACACACACACACACACACACACACACACACACACACACACACACACACACACACACACACACACACACACACACACACACACACACACACACACACACACACACACACACACACACACACACACTATGCAAACACTGGCACATTCACACCCACATTCTGGTCATTTGCATTTAGGGAAGTAGTGTCTTTAGCTGGAAGGTTTAACACTCTGCAGCTCTAACTGACATGTCGGCATAAGTAAACAGTCCACATCCACATCCACACCCAGCAGACAGCTGCTCTCAATGTGTAGCAACACTGTGAATATCACTCTGTCAGATGCTAAGCTGACAGGAATCATAAAACGATCAGGGATCAACATGAACTACATTATGAAAGTTAAGGCTACATCCACACGACTACGTTTACATTTTAAAACGCATATCTTTTGCTACGTTTACACTGAGCGTTCACACTACTATGGAGTTTTAGAGCAAAAAAGGGTTACCTTGTAGTGTGGACAGGCATAACCGCATAACTTTTAAAACAAAGTGTTCGCTACTTGATTTGGTCTCGCAGTCACAACGTGTCCTTCCCTGATTCGTCGCGCCCCTATCAAATAAGCCTTTTCCAGAAGACAACAAAAAACAACGGCCTTGACTTTCGGTCAACTACCAGGTTAATTCAACATGGATAACAAAGTTAACATGCAAAAAGATAACATGCATTGCTGACCTTGTTGTCTATACTAGCAGCTGTTATGCAGTTAAATTCGGCATATTATAATTCTACTACTGCCGACATGTGGAGGAAAGCAGCTGTTATTGGAGCGATTAGCAAGTGGCGTGTCCAGCAGTGTTATCAGCCGGTAACGTATTGTTGTTGATGTAGCCTTAGGATCCCTGCAGTAGTGTCCTTTAGTAAGCAAATCCGTGGGGTGTTGACCAGACAACAACAATGACTCCAGGCACTCTGTCTGATGTTTCTGCTGAATATCTGGTGAGTATCCCAATCCTTAAATAGAAGATATCATTTCCTAGGGTAAGTTTTTCTGAGTATTGCTGTAGTGACAGGATAACAGAACCTTACTCCACAATAAATACAAGCTGTAGAAATCCAGCCATGCTGTTACGGGAACACACAAAGCCACATTCCTGGATGTTTCAGTTTTAAGGTTTTTCTTGTTGAAAACAGACCTTATGCCAGGTGGGTGTGGGTTGTGAGTGGTATAAAAAGCTTTTGCTTTGTCCATGGCTGCAGTCATTTCAAGTAATGCCTGAGCTCCCTGCCAAAAACTTAAGGACTCTGAACTGAGACAATGCCGCTGACCTTTCAGAGCTTGTCACAAGCAAGATTTACAATTGGAAATCCAAGATGGATGGATTCGTTCCTGATGCATTCAGGACTTTTTTGATTTTGAAAGCATTTAGTGATCAGTTCAGAACATTAGACAGGAGAGTAAATTAAAATAAAAGAATAATAAAAATAGTTCATTCGTTTTCACACCAGCAATAACAAACATCCTCAAGATTTTCAACTTTACCTGTTGGTGTTAAATAAAATTGTACCATTTTTTCAATAAAAAAACCTCTAAATTCACATACGCATCTACATGTTTTCTACTCAAGTATTTACATTAGGTACTTTACATTTCACAAAAAGTGGTGGTACATAGTACTGAACTAAAAATTATTAAAAAAAAAAAAAAAGATTCCTTTGCCAGGAGCAACAATCATTTGTCTACCAAAAAGCCTTGTTAAGTCAATTCAATACTTAATTAGTCTGATTACTTGCAATGTATCACTTTAGGCTGTTCGAGACACTAAAATAATATTCACCATAATGTGTTTATGTATAAATTGTGTTAATTTTGGCAGCTATTTTAGATTAAGTCTTTGTCTTTATATGAGAAAAAAGTCTGTATCTTTAATCACATTTTACAAATTTGTATCCTTCATAGTTTAAGTCTTTTTTAGTCGATAACCAAAAAGTATAGTTTTAGTATAGTTTGAGTCGCCAAAAAGTCATTACATTTTAGTCTGAATATTTTCTCTCTCAAATTTTGTCATCTATTTTGTTATTGAGTCTCAGTCGTGTGTCACATGTCCTTTTTTAGTCATCAGATGATATTGACCATTTCAGCCAATAAAGCCCAACCAAGCATCATTTTTTAATTTTCGTCAAATGTACAGTGGGTACGGAAAGTATTCAGACCCCTTTACATTTTTCACTCTTTGTTTCATTGCAGCCATTTGCTAAAATCGAAAAAGTTCATTTTTTTTCGTATTAATGTACACTCAGCAACCCATCTTGACAGAAAAAAACAGAAATGTAGAAATTTTTGCAAATTTATTAAAAAAGAAAAACTCAAATATCACATGGTCATAAGTATTCAGACCCTTTGCTGTGACACTCATATTTAACTCACATGCTGTCCATTTCTTCTGATCCTCCTTGAGATGGTTCTACTCCTTCATTGGAGTCCAGCTGTGTTTAATTAAACTGATTGGACTTGATTAGGAAAGGCACACACCTGTCTATATAAGACCTTACAGGTCACAGTGCATGTCAGAACAAATGAGAATCATGAGGTCGAAGGAACTGCCCAAGGAGCTCAGAGACAGAATTGTGGCAAGGCACAGATCTGGCCAAGGTTACAAAAGAATTTCTGCAGCACTCAAGGTTCCTAAGAGCACAGTGGCCTCCATAATCCTTAAATGGAAGAAGTATGGGATGACCAGAACTCTTCCTAGACCTGGCCGTCCAGCCAAACTGAGCAATCGTGGGAGAAGAGCCTTGATGAGAGAGGTAAAGGTAAAGAAGAACCCAAAGATCACTGTGGCTGAGCTCCAGAGATGCAATAGGGAGATGGGAGAAAGTTCCACAAAGTCAACTATCACTGCAGCCCTCCGCCAGTCGGGGCTTTATGGCAGAGTGGCCCGACGGAAGCCTCTCCTCAGTGCAAGACATATGAAAGCCCGCATAGAGTTTGCCAAAAAACACATGGAGGACTCCCAAACTATGAGAAATAAGATTCTCTGGTCTGATGAGACCAAGATTGAACTTTTTGGTGTTAATTCTAAGCGGTATGTGTGGAGAAAACCAGGCACTGCTCATCACCTGCCCAATACAATCCCAACAGTGAAACATGGTGGTGGCAGCATCATGCTATGGGGGTGTTTTTCAGCTGCAGGGACAGGACGACTGGTTGCAATTGAAGTGAATGCGGCCAAGTACAGAGATATCCTGGAAGAAAACCTCCTCCAGAGTGCTCAGGACCTCAGACTGGGCCGAAGGTTCACCTTCCAACAAGACAATGACCATGAAACTGGAACCTGGTTCCACAGAAGAGGAGCCTGATGGAACCTGGTTCCAGGATCCTACTTTTATATACTCTAGAAGCACACAGCTAAAATAACAAAGGAGTGGCTTCGGAACAAGTCTGTGACCATTCTTGACTGGCCCAGCCAGAGCCCTGACCTAAACCCAATTGAGCATCTCTGGAGAGACCTGAAAATGGCTGTCCACCAACGTTCACCATCCAACCTGACAGAACTGGAGAGGATCTGCAAGGAAGAATGGCAGAGGATCCCCAAATCCAGGTGTGAGAAACTTGTTGCATCATTCCCAAGAAGACTCGTGGCTGTACTAGCTCAAAAGGGTGCTTCTACTCAATACTGAGCAAAGGGTCTGAATACTTATGACCATGTGATATTTCAGTTTTTCTTTTTTAATAAATTTGCAAAAATTTCTACATTTCTGTTTTTTTCTGTCAAGATGGGTTGCTGAGTGTACATTAATGCGAAAAAAAACTTTTCGAAACTTTTCCGATTTTAGCAAATGGCTGCAATGAAACAAAGGGTGAAAAATTTAAAGGGGTCTGAATACTTTCCGTACCCACTGTATTTCACATAACAATATATCTCATCATTATCTGATGAAAAACACAGGTTGAATGATTCAAATTGCAGCTTGGTAGTTACTTCGTGTCCACCAATCCAGCCTGTTATGACAGCTAATCCAAACTGCCCACCATGTTCAAATATGCATTGTTCATCTTCCCAAACCTAAAATAAAAACAACACATTCTCACACCGTTGTGTCAATTACCTCAGCTTGGCTAGTATACCTGAATAGTGATTTTTGGATATTATTTCTATATCTATTATATTTTTTAAATGCTGAAACGCACATGTGGATGTTGATCGGTTTTGTTAGAAAACTCCCTGTTTAAACAAAAGCAGCATTCTATCTACATACCCCTGTAGTGGCAGTTTTGCAAGTGTCAGTCATGGTGGTCAATATAACCTTCATTACATGCATAGTCTCTTTCAAAATAAACTTCAGTTTTACAGGAAGTTAGGTTTAGGCAAAAAAAACAACACTTAGGTAGGTTTAGGAAAAGAGCTTGGTTGACATGAACTTGACTTACTAGCGACTCATGTGACTAGCGAGTATCAAACGAGTCACATGACTACCGACTCACATGAGTCACGTGACCCATCGAAAAATGTCAGATTTACTTTTAAACTTGCACAGGACACAAACAGTGGTCTCTTGGAGGAAATTCCTGTGTTTGTTGTAGACAGATTAAATAAACAGGATATACCAATTGTTAATTTGTGAGTTTCAGAAGTGCTCACAGTCGCTTGCTGTCTGCTGGGTGATGAAGAATGGGTCTTCTGGTGGACACCAGATAGCTGGCTACAAATACAGCATGTAACCAGTAGCTTCACCTCCAAGGAGTCTGTACAATCATACAACAGAGACATGTTTTCACCATCTTGTTAGCTGATTAGCTATGGAGGCTGATAGAGGTAATGTTCCAGAACAAGAACACCAAATATAACTGACACAGGGCTGTTGAACAAAGTTTCTATTTCTGTATTGATTTTTGAGAGGTCAAATTTTCTAGCTTCTCAAAATGAAAATGTCACAGTCTGCTGCTTATACGGCAGGGTGACAGGTAACAGGGTGTCTTTTGTTACACTAACCAGTAAAATGCTTCAGTGTTCACACTCATTTTCACAGCTGTTAAGTATAAATTCATTGCTGACATCTGTGAAGTTTCCGTTGGATAATGGATACTTACAAACACACACACACACACACACACACACACACACACACACACACACACACACACACACACACACACACACACACACACACACACACACACACACACACACACACACACACACACACACACACAAACACAGACGCCTACATGCCCTAAAACTCACAGCTGGGACATTGCTGTAAAGAGGATATATTGAATAAGAAAACCCACCATGACAAACTCTGTGCATTGGCAGCAGATCAATAGGGAACAAGTTAAGTTTCCTGCAACACATCATACTTACCTTCTTGATCTTACCACCGTGTGTCTGAACCTTACAAATGAAAAGACTAGTTAACACAATTTTTTGGGTGTATTTCCATGCAACAGTAAATCTATTTTCAGCTGAATGATGCCACACATAGCTTTTTCCTAATCACAATGGGACTTCACTTGGATCACATTGAATGCATCAACTCAAAACCAGGTTAAGAGGAGAATTCTCCTCCTGAAGACAGAAAAACTTAAACTTAATGCCCATGACAGCTCAACAAGTCCCAGTCAGATCAGTGTCATCAGGACTTTGTTGCTGCTTTGGATTACCTTACATTTTTAATAAAAGGCCAAATAAGTGTTTCAAGTGGGTTAAATCACATCAGCCCTTAACTAATTATCCACACAATTATCATTATTCTGTGTTTGTTTTACAAGTGCAGCAGGGTGTTAAATTTAGTAGTTATATTAGCTTTTTTGTTTCAAGCATGTTACAATATTTCCAAACAAAGATGTATGCCTACTGCTTTTACGCTATGCCACTTTCAGATCAAGTGAGGTGCAGGCGTAGAGTTCATCCAGAGACAGGGGCATCAAGAACTGTAGTGCTGATTCCTCTACTCTCACTTCACCTGCACATGGTTCCAATACCATTATGAAATATGCCGACAACACAACATGGTAGTCCTACAGTGAGGAGAGCCAGCAGTTGGCAGTGCCTGCACCGACAACAACCTGGCCCTCAACACCAAGAAGACCAAAGAACTCATTGTCGAAAGTCCAGAGGTGGCAAACACAGCCCCATCTTTCCCGCCATTGAGGTTGTCCTTCACAAGCTTCTTTCTCTTAGTTGTCATTCTGCAGGAACTCTACACTACGGTGCATTTAATCTAACATGTACGTTAACTTGTCATCTAAATGCATTGCATGTCGGTGTGCATGCACATGGTACCTTTTTTTTTATTTTTATGAGCCCACCAACCCAACTACTTCACCTTTCCAAGATTCACATCAGTCCAAAACACAGCACCCAGGTAGAAATGTCAGGTTTTCTGGCTCTAGGATGGGCCAGAAAAGGGTGAAGGTACCGGTCAAAATGAAAGGGAATCACATGTAAAATGAATCAAAGTTTAATTTCCATAGCTTTCCTCAGGTCACAGCTGTAAAAGTTCTTCCTTCCACATTAGAAATAAATTGTGTTGGTCTGATTTCTCCTCTAGTTAGGTTGAAAACAATCAACCGCAATGAACGAAAAATATGTTTTAATATTCACTCTGCTATATTCATATGAAATAAAAAATAAATAAAACATTTGCTCATATCCCCTGACCCCACCAAAGAACTGTTTACATCCCTTGACTTTCCTCTGAGTTGAACACAACCGCACAAAATTCAAAGACACGCAAGGCATTCCTTGACCAGTGAGAGGCCTGTTTAACGATATGTGGCACAGAGAGAAGAGAATAAAGGAAAGACAGGGCCCTCTTTTGACAATGAAGGAGGAAGAGAATTGAAAAAGACAAGGAGGAGGAGGATTTAGGCTCTGGCGCTGGCCAGCCCCACAGAGGTCATTCTGCCCTGCTATGGTCACATTAAAGACCACAAGACCCCCTAACCCGTGTGAATGGACCCAGTTCAAGTGCAGGCACCCTTCCCCAACAGCGCACACACATTCACACACACACATTTGGCCCCAGATGTCCAGTCATCACTTTCATGTGCTGACATGGGTTGTTGGGCGGTCTTTTAGAGACGTTTGAGCGTGTATGGGGTAATAGGCTCCCTGAATAAACTTGTTCCCTTTACAGCACTGTGGCTCCAGATGACGCTGGGAGGGCAGGGCAGGGGAGGGGAGGGGAGGGGAGGGGGAGGTGAGGAGGCCGCCTTTAGAGCCTAGTCACGTTATACACACTGAAGACAATCAAATTGTACTGGCACCTATTTTCAGTGAAGTTACGAATAGTTAATGCTACAGTTTACACCACCATGTGGTATTTTCTTCTTATTACAGCGACATCCTTTTGGGTGACTGGGGAAACTCTCAGAAATTGTTATCTTAAAACCTGGACGTGTAAAAGCTTATTTAGAGAAGGACCAGGAGTAAAAATGACGTTCACTTCTGTGTGTAAACCCCCCGAAAAACACAATAATACAACCCTGAATATTCATAAACATCAAACAAATATGCTGACAGTGTCAAGAAAAAAATCTGTTTATAAACTGAATGTATGGTTTGTATATATGATCAGAGGGCAGTTTGGTACATGGATATGCTTCCATGCAATATTCAAACAGGCCCTATTATGCTATTTTCATGATTTTATCTCCAGTTACAGTTACAACATGTTTACATGCGTTAATGCTCATAATCCGCCTTGTTTTTCTCATCCTGGCTGTCCTGCAGCACCTCTTCTCACCCTCTCTCTGAAACGCTCCGTTGTAGCGCTTGTTCCTCCCTCCAGAATGCAAAGTCTGCTCTAATTGGTCAGCTGGCCTGCTCTGTTGTGATTGGTCAACATTTTGCATGCGTCGGAAATGTCCCGCCCCTTACAAACAGAATTCAGCTCCGTCTTCCAGAGCGGTTCAATACACTGTTGATGTTGTCCTCTGTGAAATGCAGCGAACACAACATTACGTTTTCATTGTACTTATCTGTCAAAGTGTTAAAAATGAATGAAAAAAGCAGGGCATAATAGGGCCACTTTAATTTCAAAACAAAAAAAAACTCCCTGTAAAAACAATCTTGACTGATTAAAAATATTTTGACTGAATAATTACATTTAAATGGGAATTCTCCCGCTGCTGGTCCACTAGTCGCCATGTCGATAAAAATAAATAAATATCAACTTCAACAGCACGCAATGAATCTTGGGATATGTTGGGCCGTGAAGGATCCATCAGTTGTATCCTCCGAATCTGGGAAAAGTAGGCTGCATTTGTAGGCCGCATTAGATGGAGTCTTTGAAATGGGACGTCCTCGTCGCAGCCGCTATGACGCAATCGGACTACAAATACACCCTCCGAAGTTTGCTGGCCGCTGGATTGGGACACAGCTCCAGTCTGTTCTGCCTGCTGCTCTCTGGAAAGAGATACAGAAGTATCCACTGTCTCACCACCATACTTCAAAGCAGCTCCTTTCCTCAGTAATCATCCTTCGCACTCGACCATAACAAATAGATTTGTTCTGTTCTGTTCTGTTATTTTTTTTCTTGTGTAACATAAAGGGTAAAGGTAAAGCTTGTATTTTGTTATCAACCCTGTGTTGTAGAGTGACAATAAATTACATTACATTACAGCCATTTAGCAGACGCTTTTATCCAAAGCGACTTACAATCAGTAGTATATTATATATCATTCACCCATTCACACACTGATGACAGGCTACCATGCAAGGTGCCACCATCAGACTCTACCTAACATCCATGCAACATCCAGTCCACACCGATGGCAAGCCTTCAGGAGCAATTTGGGGTTAAGTGTCTTGCCCAAGGACACATCGACTGCTGAAGCCGGGTATCGAACCACCGACCCTCTGATTGGAGAACTACCTTGCTCTCCACTACGCCACAGCCGCCCTAAATGAACCTTGAACCTTGATAATGTGAAATTGTATGATTATGATAATATGAAATTTAGTTCACATCAGTTTAGTTAGAGGGGTTGAGTTTTGTGAGTAATTTAAGTATGTCTATGTACATATGTTAAAGAAAGCTTTTTATTGGTTGTATGTTGTTTACAGCAGTGCTTTGCTAATGACGACCAGAAACAGGGGTGGATGGGTGGATCCATGGGTCTTTACATCCACCCATTTTTTTGTTGTTTTCACCACTGTGATTTCCTCCAGGTTCCTGTAGAAAAGGGATATTTAGGACACATAAAATGATCTTGTGGTGACTAGCCGTTGATGCCTAGAGGAAGTTAAATCAGTGTGTCGTCTGTTACAATAAATACTGGGAGGAAAGTATTCCTCAACATCCCCTGCTATTCTTCTTCAGAGGCAGAACACAGTAAGGAGGGAAGTAAGAAACAATGCTTTTTCTGTGACACCTAAGACCCCTGGATTCATTTTAGTCTCTCCTCTACTTCCTCACCAGCACCTATCTCTTACCAGCATTTGATTTGGTGGTATCCTGAGAACATAAAACATTTTATGTAAATCATTTTTTATGTGCTGAAATGTCATTAAAAGTGTACAGTAAAGGGAAGAATGTATACATTTCGAGTCTTGTCCCTGAGTCCAAGATAGGGCAAAAACAAACTGAAAATAGAGATAAACCTCAGAAAATGTTTTTAACCACCCAGCCAAAGTTAAATGATTAAAAAAGTCTGCAAGTGTATAAATACACACCTCTATATCTCAAAGAGTATCGCACTGCAAATTAAGCATTACTAAATCGATCACTTTATCGCTATCTTCACCCTGCACTCACAAGACACATGTTTCTCAGATAACAGAACACCCTTTTTGCTCTTTATCTGACCATAAGGTGTAGAAGTTAGACCTAAGGTATTGATTTCAACGCCAGCTACTTAGCGGCTCCGTGTTAATTGGGAATCCTACGTGGCAGCCAAGCAAGATTCACATTCACATCACATGAGCTGATCCTGATGATATCTGATGAGTTTCAGATGTAATGTACACCAACCGTGTCTAATTTTGAAACTCTGTTTTCGTGTGAAAACAACCTAGATCCACATGACTGTTTTCATGTGTTGTGGTATAGACTTCTGTCCACAAACAAAATGGCAAAGCCAACACCTCGTGAGGAGACAGCCGGCTGATCAAATCAACATAAGTCTAGGTTAAAGAAAACAATTATGTGCTGTTCCTTCTATTAATTTCCTTATTTTTGTTCCTTCTGTTCCAGTTCAGCTCCCTCTGTCCACTGGAAAAAGGCCTAGCAGACTAAAACTAGGCCTCACTGCTGTGAGAATGGGCTTGAGGTTATTCAATTCAATTCAGTTTATTTTGTATAGCCCAGAATCACAAATTACAAATTTGCCTCAGAGGGCTTTACAATCTGTACACATGCGACATCCTCTGTCCTTCCCTCACATCGGCACAGGAAAAACTCCCCTAAAAACCCCTTTAACAGGGAGAAAAAAGGAAGAAACCTATGGGAGAATGACAGAGGAGGGATCCTTCTCCCAGGATGGACAGAATGCAATAGATGTCATGTGTACAGAATGAACAGCATTACAGAGATACAACACATTCAATGTATATGACATAAATGATTCATATAATAAGACTACTTATAATAACAGCAGCAATTATTATAGTAGAATTATAATTATGAAAATAGGGATAGTAATGTGATTAATAATAATAATCGAAGTAGCAGTGGGTGTCAGTCGGCTCACAGCAGGAGGCACGACTACGGTCCAGGTACCACAACGATTCATGGAAACCTGCAGAGCAAGAAAGCAAAAAGGGCTTCAGGGTGGAAGTAAAGCTAAAATGCTTAATGGTACAGGTAATAGTAATAGTAATGTGACTAGTGATAATAATGGTGGTAGCAGTCGGTGTCAGCAGGGCCGTAGCAGGATGCACGTCCACGGTCCAGGTACAGCCACGATTTATAGAAGCCTGCGAAGCGAGAAAGCACAAAGACTCCAGGGTAGAAGCAAAGTCAATAAGCGTAATAGTACAGGCAATAATAATAGTAATGTGACTAATAATGATAGTGGTAGTAGTAGTGGGTGTCAGCAGGGCCTCAGCAGGTGGCACGATGACAGTCCAAATATAACCCCGATTCCAGGGAACCTGCCAGGCGAGAAAGCACAAGAACTCCGGGGAAGAAGCAAAATCAGTAATGTGCATAAATAGGAGATTAATACATAAAGAGGGAGTGAGAGAAGAGGAGAGAGGAGCTCAGTGTATCCTAGGTAGTCCCCCGGCTGTCTAGGCATATAGCAGCATATCTAGGGGCTGGACCAAGGCGAACCTGAGCCAGCCCTAACTATAAGCGCTATCAAAAACGAAGGTCTTAAGCCTGCTCTTAAAAGTGGTGAGTGTGTCTGCCCCCCGGACTGAAACTGGAACCTGGTTCCACAGAAGAGGAGCCTGATAACTGAAGGCTCTGGCTCCCATCCTACTTTTATATACTCTAGGAACCACAAGTAACCCTGCATTGATTGAGCGCAGCTTTCTAGTTGGGTAATATGGAACTATAAGTTCCTTAAGATAAGATGGTGCCTGGCCAGTAAGAGCTTTGTAGGTAAGTAAAATAATTTTAAATTCTATTCTTGATTTAACAGGGAGCCAGTGCAGAGAAGCTAATACTGGAGTAATATGATCTCTTTTCTTAGTTTTTGTTAGAACATGTGCTGCAGCATTCTGGATCAACTGTAACGATCTAAGAGACCTATTAGAGCAGCCTGATTATAAGGAGTTACAGTAATCTAGTCTCGAGGTAACAAATGCATGAACTAGTTTTTCTGCATCGCTTTGAGACAGGATTTGCCTGATTTTCGCAATGTTACGTATATGAAAAAAGGCTGTCCTTGAGATCTGTTTTATATAAGAGTTAAAAGACAGATCCTGATCAAAGATAAATCCAAGGTTCTTAACGGTAGTGCTGGATGCTAGAGCAATGCCATCTAGAGAAACTATATCGTTAGATAATTGATTTCGAAGGTGATCTGGGCCTAGTAGGATAACTTCTGTTTTTTCGGAGTTTAACATTAAGAAGTTACAGGTCATCCAGGTTTTGATGTCCGTAAGACATGCTTGAAGTTTAGGGAACTGGTTAGTTTCGTCTGGCTTAATTGATAGATCACCTCCAAACAGAAGCAGGATCTGCACAATGTGTCAGTAGCTTGGATTAACTTTCAACTTTATTAATCTCACACATCTTTTCCATGCCTCAAGCAAGAACAACCTGATAGCTTAATAACCATATTGTTTATTAAAGGTTCTCTATAATACATTTAGAGCTGAATATAGCAGCATAAAAAACAAATTGACATATAAGATATATTGTATTGTTGAACCATTCACTTGATTCGTTCTTTTCAATTACCTTCTAATTGGCACATCATGTTTATTAAAGCTTCCAAGGATGACAGTGAGGAATTCTCTCTGTTGTTGTGCACAGCAGCTAAAACAAACTACATTTAAACTAGGTCTTAAGGGGCTGCACAGGCCTCTTAACCAGCACAATGGAATACATTGGAATCACTTTCTCTGATGAATGAATACTATTATACAATGCCATTCACACATATACAATAAGAAACTTGTATCTCAGAAATGTACACAAGCGTGAACATGCAGCTGTTGAAACTGCTGTGTGGATTTAAATTGTATGGCACGCAACCATTAACACTTTATGTCTGTGGCCCTGTCCAGACCTGGACTACATTAACGTGCATCTTTGGTGATCTGATTAAAGTGGACAGGTGTCAGTATGTCAGTTGAAACCTGGCATTAGAATGCATCTCCAGTGACCACTTGTGATATGATCGGACTTACTCGCTCTGAATCATTTACTTACCTGTGCTGAGCAAAGCTACCGGCAAATTTTAAGGTGAAATATATTGCTGTGCTTTACTTAATGCATAAATTGATTTTGTATGACAACTTAGATAATACATTTTTTTGTATTGGCTCTATTTCATGGCATAGACTGTTTATTGGAACGTGAAGTGCTTAAAGAAATGGATTTCAACCTGATTATGCAAACTGCAAATATGCTATTTCCTCACTTGGAGAAAATAAAAAGCACTACACTTATGCACACACGCACGCACACACACACACACACACACACACACACACACACACACACACACACACACACACACACACACACACACACACACACACACACACACACACAAACACACCAGTTGAATAGGTAAAATAATGCTAAAATAATGTGGCTATATGCAGCCCAGACCAACTCCATATGTGGTCCTCAATGTGTCTTGGCTGCATTCACACTCATACTTAGAGCTGACTACTTTTGATAGGATCTCCAAAGAAGCATGTTAATTCCATGTGTGAACAGGGCCTCTGTAAGGCCTCTCCTAAAAATGCCACACCTGCTTGTTCTGCTGTTCAGGTATATAATGAATTGTGAGACTTGCGGGGGAGTAGTGTGGAATGAATGGTAACACATACCAACACGGTGACAAAGATCAGGTAGTTGAACTAAGTGTGTTTCTGTGCGTGCGTGTGTCTGCCACACACAACAATGAACCGAGGACTTACAAAGTAATCATTGAATGCCGCTCACACCCACATCCGCGTCTAAGCTATTTCTGAAAGTTTAAACAAGCTACTGGTCCACTTAGACCTGATGCCCTAAGCAGGTAGTGTCGTCCTAAACCAGGCACTCGTCTAACCATCTGTCAGCATATCACTGAGAACAGTTACACTTTTGTAACATATCAAAAAAGTAATTCTAGCGCCTCTGTGAGGCTGTGCTTAAACACAGTGAGCTTAATGCTAATGTCAACATCTTAACATGGTGACAATGACAATGGTAACATGCCGATGCTAAGCAGGTATGTTCACTGTAGTCACCATCTTCCTTTTAGTATGTAAGCATGCTTACATTTGCCAATAAGCAGTTAACACAAAGTCCAACTGAGGCTGATGGGAATGCAATTGGTTTGATTTGGTCATTATCAAAAGTATTGGACAAATGAATGTCATGAATGTCTTTAAAATACATTTCATCACAATCCCAAACAACAACAAACACAAGAAAAATGCTTTTTGCCAGTTACAGCATACCAAATGTATTTTCACGATATCAATGTGGTTGTAGTGTCAACCAAACACTTCTCCTTCTTCTTGTTCAACGCAAGCGAGGACACCTTTATGAAGTAAGCACCAAGTTTAACATGTTTATTCCATCTAGACTGCTTTTTTCTTTTTTTTTCAAATCCATGTTCTTGTTGTGTTGTTTTTTTGTATCAGTTGTTATCAGAATCTGCACTTTCCCCCCGGGTCCTTAAAGATACTGAATATTGGCATCAATTCCAAGTTATTAAGAAAATTGTAACAGCTATTACCATCAGTACGAACAAGACGTTTTATAAAAACAAAGCAAATCAAATGGATCGGAGACAAATAATAATTTTCAGCTCAGTAATTCACTTACACACATCTGTTTAGTTCTGTGACGGTGGTCAAACAGTATGATTAGAAACAGAATCAGCCACTGTAGCTTGAGACAAAAGGAGCTCCTCTACAGTTCATGAAAAATATGAAAGGCTAAATAAATTGTAAGACTTCACATAACTAGATTGCCATCCTCTGATAGGTGTGGAATAATTGGTTTGGAAAGTTTGGTTTGTATGTGTGTTTGTGTATGTATTTGTGTGTGAGTGTGTGTGGGGCCAGTACAAACAAAAGTTCTGAATGGCCTGGCTTTCTCCCTCCAAATAAAAGACAGCGAGCGAGCAAAGGAGGGATGAATAGGAGAAAGAAAAGTAAGAGAGGAGGCTGTGTGCTGCTCCGGCATGCAGCCTGTGAATTACCACAGCAGATGGTGTGTGTGTGTGTGTGTGTGTGTGTGTGTGTGTGTGTGTGTGTGTGTGTGTGTGTGTGTGTGTGTGTGTGTGTGTGTGTGTGTGTGTGTGTGTTTGAAACACAAAGGGCCCAGGAAGTGGTGGATGAGTGGCGTGCAGAGGCGCGAGCCACAAGACCTCTTGTCAATCACGACCCTTTACTGCCTGTCTGTCTGACGGGTTGGACACACTGTCTGCTGCCGTCACTCTAAGGCTTCAACTGCCTGTCTCACTGCCTGCAGTCTCTAATACAGACACTGCATGTCCCACTGTTGTCAGTCGCTAATACAGATCTACACTGCCCGTCTCACTGCCATCTGTCGCTAAAAAAGATCTACACTGCCTGTCTCACTGCCATCAGTCTCTAATACAGATCTACACTGCCTGTCTCACTGCCATCAGTCTCTAATACAGTTCTACACTGCCTGTCTCACTGCCATCAGTCTCTAATACAGTTCTACACTGCCTGTCTCACTGCCATCAGTCTCTAATACAGTTCTACACTGCCTGTCTCACTGCCATCAGTCTCTAATACAGTTCTACACTGCCTGTCTCACTGCCATCAGTCTCTAATACAGTTCTACACTGCCTGTCTCACTGCCATCAGTCTCTAATACAGTTCTACACTGCCGGTCTCATTGGCATCAGTCGCTAAAATAGATCTAAACTGCCCGTCTCACTGCCATCAGTTGGTAATACAGATCTACACTGCCTGTCTCACTGCCATCAGTTGGTAATACAGATCTACACTGCCGGTCTCACTGCCATCACTCACTTATACAAATTTTTTACTGCCTGTCTCACTGCCATCAGTCGCTAATACAGAACTACACTGCCTGTCTCACTGCCATCAGTCGCTAATACAGAACTACACTGCCTGTCTCACTGCCATCAGTCACTAATACAGAACTACACTGCCTGTCTCACTGACACCACTCACTTATACAAATCTACACTGCCTGCCTCACTGCCATCATTCAATAATAGAAATATGCACTGCGTTTCTCACTATCATCAGTCACTAATACAGACCTTCATTACCTGTCTCACTGCCATCAATCATTAAAACAGATTTATGTTACCTGTCTCACTGCCATCAATCATTAATACAGTTTTTTATGGCCTGTCTCACTGCCATCAGTCACTTATATGCAGACCTACACCTACACTCAAACATAAACACACACACATACCCTTACACCTAGTGTAAATAGTAACTGTAAATGGCGTTATAGTGCACTAGTGCTTGGTCACTTTCACTGGCATGTCTGGTGTATCCTGGCTCTCTCCAGTTGTATTCATTTATGGAACTGCCAAAAGTCCCAACCCCCCTCAAAACAATCATTGCCATGATCCTTTCCACCAGATTAGAAAAAACACTTACCCAAGTTAGTCTTGGCATACAATAGCCATGTCCATTTCTCCATGGTTCAATTCAATTCAAATTTATTTTGTATAGCAAAAAATCACAAATTACAAATTTGCCTCAGAGGGCTTTACAATCTGTACACATGCGACATCCTCTGTCCTGGAACCCTCACATCGGCACAGGAAAAACTCCCCTAAAAAAACCCTTTAACAGGAAGAAACCTATGGGAGAGCGACAGAGGAGGGATCCTTCCCAGGATGGACAGAAATGCAATAGATGTCATGTGTACAGAATGAACAGCATTACAGAGATACAACACATTTAATATATGACATAAATGATAAATATAATAAGAGTAGTAAGCAGCGTAACAAAGGAAAAAATGACTACTGATAATAACAGCAACAATGACTATAGCAGAATTATAATAATGATATAGAGAATAGTAATAGTAATGTGACAAGTAATAATAAAAATGGTAGTAGCAGTGGGTGTCAGCAGGGCCACAGCAGGAGGCACGACCACAGTCCAGGTACAGCCACGATTTATGGAAACCTGCGAAGCGAGAAAGCACAAAGACTCCAGGGTAGAAGCAAAGCCAATAAGCGTAATAGTACAGGCAATAATAATAGTAATGTGACTAATAATAATAGTGGTAGTAGCAGTGGGCGTCAGCAGGGCCACAGCAGGAGGCATGACCACGGTTCAGATATAACCATGAGTCATGGAAACCTGCGAGGTGAGAAAGCACAAGGACTCCGGGGAAGAAGCAAAGTCAGTATTGGGCATAAATAGGACATGAATACATAAAGATGGAGGGAAAGTTGAGAAGAGAGGAGCTCAGTGTATCTTAGGTAGTCCCCCGGCAGTCTAGGCCTATAGCAGCATATCTAGGGGCTGGACCAAGGCGAACCTGAGCCAGCCCTAACTATAAGCGCTATCAAAAAGAAAGATCTTAAGCCTACTCTTAAAAGTGGTGAGTGTGTCTGCCCCGGACTGAAACTGGAAGCTGGTTCCACAGAAGAGGAGGTTGATAACTGAAGGCTCCGGCTCCCATCCTACTTTTATATACTCCAGGAAGCACAAGTAACCCTGCATTGAGAGAGCGCAACTCTCTAGTTGGGTAATATGGAACTATAAGTTCCTTAAGATAAGACGGTGCCTGGCCAGTTAGAGCTTTGTAGGTGAGGAAAATCATTTTAAATTCTATTCTTGATTTAACAGGGAGCCAGTACAGAGAAGCTAATACTGGAGTAATATGATCTCTTTTCTTAGTTTTTGTTAGAACACTCGCTGCAGCATTCTGGATCAACTGGAGAGATTTAAAACGGCTGATATAATGATTGACAGCCTTGAACAATGACAGAGAGGAAATTATGAGCAAGCATGTGTGAGAGAATTGAATGGTTGGATGAATGAAAAAATCATGCAGAACGACATCATGGGACCTTCAAGACTTTTTTCCTACTGGTGAAGTCAAGACTTATCTCTCTGCCTCTTACTACTCATGCCTTCGTTGGTTGGATAGGTTTAGGCATGAGGAGTGACATTAGTTAGGTTTAGGGTAAGGTATCAGGGCAAGTCAACCAGAGGCAGAGTAAGGGAGGTCATGCACTACCTATAGATAAGGAAGAAAATATAGTACAGGGATGATATTTAGATGTAATTTTGCATGTTTAGCCATGTTTGCTTGCACTGAGAGTTTGTATTTCTGGAGCAGTAGGCCTTCAGAGCAATAGGAGTTTGATTTTGAATAATGGGCCTCCCGACCCTGAGAGATGCCACTTGGCGAGTCCCTTCTGGCTAGTGTATGTTAAAGCTGAGAGGTGTGGTGAAAGCAATTGGGAACATAAACTACCTCATGAGAGTCTGACTCAGGCCCTGTCTACAATACTTCATTTTCATTTTAAACCGGGGTTTTAAAACAAAAACAATCTCTGTCCATTTCAGCATTGTTTTCGAAATGATTTGTGTCCAGACTTGCTCCCCTGAAAACCAATATCACATGACTATTCACGTACACTGAGCAAGCAGGTGCCGGTGTTAACAGGAAGTACATTGGTTGCTTGGTTACATATACTACGATAGAGTATTACACTACTCTTTAATAAAAAAAAAAGGTTGGGCTTGATCCTTAAGAACTTCCTCTAATATCTTCCTCCATCAAACAGACAAATTTCTTGGAAGGTTTTAGAGTTTTATTTTTCAAACTTAGTTGCACTGCAGGTCTTGCTCTATATCTCCCACACTATATCTCCCGACCTCGGGAGCATTTTCAAACTCCCCCGTTTTTGGGGCCCTAAAACTCCGGTATAGTGTGGATGCTCAGTGCAAACGAAGCAAAACATATACGTTTTAAAATGAAAACGAAGTAGTGTAGACAGGGCCTCATAGGGAGAAAAGTCTCTCTGTGTAAAGGGGGAAGGTTTTGTTGGACTAGGGTATCAAATACACATTCATTTGGTTCCTGTGTTCCATCTTGGTGGGGCCTCCAACCTCACACTTCATGGTGAACATAGGCATATTGGCATGGTTCTGGGCAAACACAAGATAGGGATCAAGCTCCCAGCTCTCCTGGATCCATTTCAAACACAAATCTTGATGGTTTCTCAGTAGCAACCGGTCACCAGGCCTGCTGAGCTGGGACATGTTTCCATCTGTTTAGCAGCTGCGAACTTAGGCCAAACCCCGTTAAAATGAAAACAGGGTTTTAAAACAAAAACGATCTCAGAATTGAACTGCGCAACAGCTGCTAGCAAAGACAAAGAACTGCGAATCCCCTCCGGGTTGCCATGCATCACCTATGTTCCCCTGGGTCCTAAGTCCCTACATTCAAGGCTTCTTGTTGTCAATCAAGCATACCTTGAACATCTATGTACAAACATTTGTAACAAATACCACATTATCCATGTTGAATTAACCTGGTGGTCGATCGGTAATCAAGGCTGTTGTTGTTGTTCTCTTCCGGAAAAGGGTCACGTGGTAAGGGGGTGACGAATCAGGAAAGGACACGTCGTAACTCCTAAGACCCAATCAAATAGCGAACGCGGGTGCCTAAGTCATCGTTTTCGGACTGATTCGTTTTCCGTCATCCACACTATCAGGAAACGCGGCGTTTTCAAACTTATCCGTCCTCCGGAGCGTTTTAGAACTCCTCCGTTTTCGTTGCCCTTAAACTCCGTATAGTGTGGACGCTCGGTACAAACGGTAAGCAAAAGATATTCAGATTCATTTCAAAACGGGTTAGTGTGGACATTCAGGTCTTAAAGTCTTTGCCTTAAAGTCACCAACTCCGAAAAAACTGAAGTTGTTCTACTAGGCCCAGAAAACCTTCAAAATCAAATATCTAACGATATAGTTTCTCTAGATGGCATTGCTCTGGCATCCAGCACTACTGTAAAGAACCTCAGAGTTATCTTAACATTTCGAAAATCAGGCAAATCCTGTCTCAAAGCGATGCAGATAAACTAGTTCAATATCCCTGTAGAGTTTAAGCACCAAAGATTTTTTGCTAAGACATGCATCATACCTTTATAATAAACAATGATCTTTTCTTCACATGGACAGTCCCCATTGTCTTTATCATTCACCAAGTCAACATAGGTGGAACTGCTGATCTTATAAAGTAACTTGCTTGAACTCAGTAAAAACTATAGTGTTGGTAACTATACGATAACTAAAGTGTTGAAATCACGATGCTGACACCAACTTGAAATGTAATCACTTCAATGCATGCTTTGAGGCTAACAAAGCCAGCATACAGGTCCATGTAACAGAAGTGAGTGCCCTGGATAGAGAGGAGAGTGTGATCACAGTCTTAAAACAAAAATTCAGAGGAGCAAGACCAAGCGGCACAACCAATTGCCGAGCCTTTGTGCACTACGTGCAGGCTGTGATTGAGTAATTCTTTGGCGCACTCATCTTGCTCCAGCTTCACTACAGCGAGTATAAACTATGCTTTAACCTGCTAACATTAAAGTTATCAACTACTCACTGTTGATTGATAGGACTGACCAGTAGAATAGCGGACTGACATTACCATTCTGCAATGCATCAATGCAGTTTACAGAATTATTTTTCTTGTTCACAGCCGTAATCTTGTTATCTCTTCTTGTTAAAAAATCTTAAAACCTTTCTGGATCTGCATTTGAAAATAACTGTTCAATCTATTTATGAACATTTATATAATGGCCATTTTCTGTGTAATGATGAGTCTTGGCTTGTTGGTCCGGAAATACACAGTCTTAATCCAAAGAAGTTTTCTTTTATGGTTTAATCTGAGAGCCATGGTTTAATAGACATTCTTCAATTGCTCCCTCAGCTCCTCGTGTGATTTCTCTACTCACCTTTCAATAACTATCATATCACACATATCACATTTTATTACCGTGCACTGCTTGAAGCAGTAGGTTTTTACAGTTACGTGGCCTTGTTGGATGGCATATTTCTTCATCATCACTATCTCTCAGTGTGATATTTTTACTATGGTTTGGAAACCTCCATAATAATGTTCTTTGATTTCACAATATACAAGAGCTTATAGTCATCAAGATAATGTCAATTTTCATATCATGCTTTTCTTACAGTCAATGTCTCAATCCATCAACAGTTTGTCTCTCAGTGTGCCTCTCACAGTTGGTGGATACCATATGGCCTTCTTGTGTGGCAAACCCTCCTACAAAACAGCTTGCCAAGTTGCCTCCAACAAAGCTGGTGGGCAGATTAGCAAAACAATTTAGTGAACTCTGTTAGACAAACAGTTGATGCACAATGTTAGTGTGTGACATAGCTGGTAGTTTAGACCAGTGGCTTCCAATAATGTGCCACCAGGCTTCACAGGATTGAAGGCTTTCATTCCAACCAAAGTCATCTAATCACAAGTGAGTCATCAGAGAATGCTTCATCTACGGTTTCTAACAGAAAAGAAAAAATGAAGCAGTAGTTGGTGAGCCTTCAAATAGACTCTGTTTAGCGAAGCCATGTCAAACACCCTCTGCGTATTCTGGCCCAGCACAGTGGAGAATTATTTATCCACTACTACCTGTCAATTTTGGCGAGATAACTTTGTTTATTTGTATTAAAAATGAATCACAATTAAATGAATAGGGGTTGTTACAGCTCAGCTACCAGCACGTGTGGATACAGTAGCAGCAGGTAAGTGTTCATCATAAAAGCTGATGCTTTCATTTTCCAACATCCTTGCAGGGTCTGATGTGTCATTATAACAATATAACTCCATTTTGTGCATCTGTGTCTAAATATACCTTATTTTCTATCATCACATCACATATCACAGCAGTTTTTGTGGGGACAATTGTGTGTCAACTAAAACCTTCTGCACATAGAGCAACAAGCAACAATATACCCTGGTTTACAGACAAATTCAGACAGCTTCGTCAGGCTGAGGACGAGGCCTACATAAGTGGGGACGGACTCCTGTACACCCAGGCCTGAAAAAACACTGACAAACAAGATCAGTGTAATGAACGTGCAACATTATGGTGAGGACTGTGGGAGAATACCAGCTACATGAAACCATGCATTGTGGCCATTTTCTTTCTTTATTGTAAGATCAGGTGACAATTACTTTTTTACCCAACTAAGCCCTCTCTTCTACATTTCCTCGCATACAAACTTTATGCAAGCAAATGATAACTTGCAAGACACACTTCTCTTTTTGTCTTTGTGCAAACCCCAAGGTCAAAAACGAAATCATCAGTTGCTGGTCCCCGCACTAAGGCCAGAAGTTTTGATACTGACACATGTGCTTTCCTTCAGCTCTGAAGAGTTTGTCATGCCTGCAGTAGCCATGATGTTCTTTGCTGTTGTCACTGAGTAGGCCTCCAACATCTCTCTTGAACTTGCAAAAATGTCTTCCACATCAAGTGAGGTTTTGATGGTCTCTACCACTTGTAGGTGTGCTGCTTCGCATAGCTTCAAATGCTTCATTATGGTGGCAGCGAGTTAGAATGGGATTGAAGAAACGCCAAACACCACCGAGGTCATTCTTGGAGCACGCAGCTTCTCGGTCTTCTTTTTAGTTGGTGGGCCTGTAAGTCACAGAAAACTTACAGCATCCCAATTGTTGTACCAGTGATTTCTGCAGAAACGCATACTTGATGTCAGCAAAAGTATTTGAAGAGCTCACATCTTCATCTCATAATATGGTCCTTGCAATCCCTTGTGAATTAAATGTCCATCTCCATGTACTTTCAGTAAGTTGTTGTGTACGTTGTGCTTTTGTATCTCTATCTGCGCCATCAGCCATATCGATGGTGAATGGTGAATGGTAAATGGACTTCCGACCACTCAAAACACTTTAACACTACATGTCATTCCCCCATCCACAACCATTTATACACGGATGGCAGGGGATACCATGCATGGATTCACCCAACTGGCTGTTACCCCTTTCCTCCACTCCCAAAGCATTATTGGAAATGTAGTCCTTTTAATACAATCTCAGGTATTTGGCCTTCATTGATTATTTATTATTATTATTTTTATGAATTTCTATGTATTTTCTTCTCTCTTATTGACCTATTATTATTATTATTATTATTATTATTATTATTATTATTATTATTATTATTATTATTATTATTATTATTATTGTCTTGTCTGTTTTTTTTCCATACTTGTTTTTGTTTCATCCTTCTTATCCATAGTATAAAATACTATGTTGTGTTATGGCTTTTTTTCTATCTTTCATTTATATTGTATGATTAAATTAGTATTTATCTTGGACAACAAAGTACAAAAATTGATTTAAATGGTCCACAAATAATAAGTAAAAAATAAACTAAACTAAACAAAAATAACATTGCACACAAGTGTGTCTCTGTATTCACATAACTACCATACGTGTGTTGCTAGTCATGTTGCTGGTTTCATGGGTGCAGGATGCATGCATCATACAGCTGTCTCCTCTACATACTTACTGTACCCCACAGATATGTCACAAACAACAATGGACACTGCACTTAGCCATTATCCTACGCACATCATACACTTAATATCTTCATTCTGCTGCTTTCTTAAAATTTAAGGTTTGTGATATTTGGACCAAGCAAGCAGTGTTATCTTATTGAGTTATGAGCCATGTCAGGATGCAGCCGCATACAGAGATAAATTAAATAGATTACATAACCTGGGGCCCTGGCCCGCCTTTGTTGATCAGATTTCCATAATTTTTGCATTATTTTCATAGTATTTGCATCCTGACATAGAGCTGGCCTCGGCTGTATGGTACAATTATGCAGGGGAAAGCCCAGTGGCTGTTCCTTATTACACAACCAGGAATCAACAACAGCAGCTGGCTAAGAGGCCTCCAGCTACAGGGGCGGTAACCATACCAGGGAGGTTTTCCACCAGGCAGCTGAAATGAAATACGAACAGCTGTATTCACACGTTACTTGTGCAAAAACCTATTCTTCCTTTATGTGCTCAAGTACAGCACAGTCAACGTTTATAGCAAATATAAAGGGGAACAACAGGCAAGGGCCTTGAATTTTGGATGTGTCTAGGAAGTAAATGTCAGACAACAAATAGGCAACTCACCTAATTTTAAGAGCAAGAATTCAATGAAAAGTTCAGCAGTACTGTTTTCAATTCAGTTTGAAATTACCACACAGCAATGCATTTCTGATATGTGAACTTTTATACTATAATGAACGTGGGTGAATTTTCCTTATCTTGACTAACTTATCTGAACTGACTGGATTTAATGCAGTCTACACAAACTAAACAGTGTTTAAGTGAACTAACTTAATCATTTTTCAACCAGATATTATACTAACATGTATTACTAACTATTAACAAACTTAATGTGTCCTTCAGTGCAAAGCTGCGCTAACCAAAACAGTGACTGCTGCCTCTGCTGTGAATGTCAAATACATTGACATAGCATGCCAAGCATGTCATGTGAAGAAGAAAGTGGTCACTTCTTCAACAGCTTCCAGGATATGACCAAATCAAGTCAGACGGCAGATTCCATATGTTTAAAGCAACAGCACAGCAACATTAACCCGCTGACCCAAACTGCAAGCAGATAAAAACAAAGGAGACAATACAGGCACACATGGTGTAACATATTTATCACCTCAAGTGCACAGTCCGATAAGATAGCATTCATTTCTCTTGTGCTATGCTTGTTCTGCTGTGTGGGAAAACTACAAGGAATGTGCTATCACTTCCCATCGAGCATTCTCTCACTGTCACAGACAGGCAACTTGTTAGCTAGTTCATTCCTGCCCATACAGGCATATTAGAAGGCTTGGCCTACTAAACTTTAACTCTGACATGTGGGAAAGGTTACTTTTAAAAGCTGCTGGGGCAAACAAGGTGTCAGTCAAAACAGGTTCAGGACCATTTCAGTAGACAAGAGCAGGCCAGATTTACAAGACAGTTTCTCTCAACAAAGACACTTTTAACACTGTGATAAGGCACTCCTAAAAGTCTTTCGTGCTCAGACAGCATAGCTCTCTGTCAGCGGAGGAATGCCTTTAATACAGGTCTATTGTGTTTACAGGCAGAGGTTTTGTCACCATCAAATCCTTTCTTCCCACTTCTCAAACCTTTCATGACCAGATTGTATTAACCTTGGTAACACATTTTTCAAAAGATAGTAATGAGTTGCTTTAAGACAGATTTCTGGAGAAAGTATAGTGTTACCATGCTAGTAGTTCATAGAACACTACATGGTCTCTGATCGCTGTATTTAACTCAAGCCAATGAGCAAATGCAATTCCTCTTTCCCCATATCTTTTATCCTGCAATCACATGGCATCATTCTACATAGCTCTCATTGCCTTGCTTAACATTTTGCTCAATATTGATCCCAAAGAGGTTATTGATTGAGAGGATGCATTGGTCAGAGCTATAGAGAACATTTTTCAGAAGTAACATTTCAGAGTTTGAAAATGTTTACATCAAACATCATGCTTAGCTAACCAGATGTTTATTTTTTTTCCTCTATTGTAGCAATTCATAAAAAAGTTCCAGACACACACCAAATTTGAAGGCTTTGAGGTTGACAACACATTCATGTGTGGGAAACTTACAGAAACTATTTTTTTTGTCAACAAATATTGATACAAACTATGAATGTGTGATGAGACCTTTTTAAAAACATGAACTCGTACACAGCTTAAAGACCACGGACTTAACATTCTGAATGTGCTATTGTCCCTGACACCAGGAATACTCAAGGGTGAGGAGAAAACTGCCAGATGGATTTGAGTTGTGTGGAAGAGAACCTGTGGCAACTTTTAACTTTTACTTTGTACCTATCCCTTCCTACACCAGGGTAGACCATTAGCTTTGCAAATGGTAATAACAATACTCACTTCTATTTGTGTCTGGCCCAAAGAGATGAAGAAGGTGTGTAAACTGAGAGGAAGCACCAGTGCATTACTTTCAGACGTCCTGATACCACCAGGGACATTATGCCATTGCCTACAGAGAGTACAACACTTTATTTGTCTCAAAATCCTGTTCATCTAGACAAAAAGGCAGTAAGCAACAATAGCTCCAGCCATTCCCTTTAATAATGTAAAAACTGTGAACTGATGGTTTTGTAAGGCTAGGGAGTCAAAATCCTACTACTTTATGAGACATCAATAACCAAAATATAAAAATAAAGGTCAATAGTCCCATGAGGCGCTCATAATAACACTCATTACACAACTGGACATAAATTGATAGAAAAAAAGTAAGACTTTCCAAGATCCTTACCAGTAGCGGGTTAGTTTAACATGTTTGGCTATTATGCTAGCTTCATAACATGCTAAAAAAAAGTCTAATTTCGTACTGGTCTAAATTTCTTAGACCAGTACAAAATTTAACATGTTATATTCACGAAATTGAACATTTTTAAAGGTGCTCAATACGGCATTCAGAGCACATCTATTGCCTCCACCCAGCTCTCAATATGGTGACAACTGAGCTGATGTAGGGTAAGGGATGAAAGGATGAAAGGATGGGGTCGTGGGATGAAGGGATGTAGGGTAAGGGATGAAGAGATGTAGGGTAAGGGATGAAGAGATGTAGGGTAAGGGATGAAACGATTGGGTCGTGGGATGAAGGGATTTAGGGTAAGGATGAAGGGATGAGGGTCGAGGGATAGACAGATGTAGGGTAAGGGAGAAAGGGTGTAGGGTAAAGAAGGTCCTGGAATGATGGATGGAGGAGAGCGATGATGGACCGCTGTCGTCTGATGGCTGGTGGTAACCGGGGGAGTGGAGACTCTTGAGTGGGTGTGAGTGAATGTTTCCAATAATGTTTAGGTTGGAAAGGGTGTATGTGAGTTATGCTCGGGAAGACCAGCGGCTGAGAACCTTGATGATATGTTAACGATGGTGGCTGAAAACGGTGGGACCGGAGTTCAATTCAAATCAATTCAGTTTATTTTGTATAGCCCAAAATCACAAATTACAAATTTGCCTCAGAGGGCTTTACAATCTGTACACATGTGACATCCTCTGTCCTGGAACCCTCACATCGGCACAGGAAAAACCCCTTTAACAGGGAGAAAAAAGGAAGAAACCTATGGGAGAGCGACAGAGGAGGGATCCTTCTCCCAGGATGGACAGAATGCAATAGATGTCATGTGTACAGAATGAACAACATAACAGAGTTACAACACATTCAATGTATATGGCATAAATGATTCAAATAATCACAGTAGTAAGCAGAGTAACAAAGGGAAAAATTAAGACTACTTACAGCATAATAAAGCTAATAACAGCAGCAATGAATATAGTAGAATTATAATAATGATAAGATAAGATAAAATAAGATAATCCTTTATTTGTCCCAAAGCGGGGAAATTTGCAGGATTACAGCAGCAGAGAGGATAGTGCAAACTAGAGACATAAGTAAAAAACAAGATCAAAACAAGTATTTTAAATAAATAAATAAGTAATAACACAGTAAAGAATAATAAATAAGTAAAAAAGTAAAAAATCCACAATGACTAAAATATTATATAAACAGACAGATTAGTTGTGGTATTGTACAGCGGATTGCACATATTTTTATATTGCACAGATTTATATTGTCAGGTTTTTAGTGTCATGTGGTCTACTGGGAGCAGAGCTGGTTGTGCAGCCTGACAGCAGCAGGAAGGAAGGACCTGCGGTACCTCTCCTTCACACACCGGGGGTGAAGCAGCCGGTGGCTGAAGGAGCTGTACAGAGCCGCCAGAGTGTCCTGCGTGGGGTGGGAGGTGTTGTTCATCAGGGATGACAGCTTAGCCATCATCCTCCGGTCTCCCACCACTTCCATTGTATCTAGTGAAAATCCCAAGACACAGCTGGCCTTCTTAACCAGTTTGTTAAGTCTCTTCCTGTCGGCTGTTGTGATGCTGCTGCCCCAGCAGACCACTCCTCAGCAGATAGTCTGTTCTGACCCTTTTTGTAAAGTGCATTTGTGTTGTCTGTCCAGTCCAGTTTATTGTTCAAGTGAACACCCAGGTACTTATAAGATCTCACAATCTCGATTCCCTGGATGTTCACTGGTACCAGAGGAGAATGTTTAAACCGGCGGAAGTCCACCACCAGCTCTTTGGTTTTACCAGAGTTTATCTGGAGGCGGTTCCGCTGGCACCATCCTATAATGTCCTGGTTCAGTTCCCTGTATTCCCTGTCATCACCAGCCATAATGAGGCCGATGATTGCAGAGTCGTCAGAGAACTTTTGCAGGAGGCAGTTAGCAGAGTTGTATTTGAAGTCTGAGGTGTAAATGGTGAAGAGGAATGGAGCCAGAACGGTTCCTTGTGGGGCCCCCATGCTGCAGGACACCAGATCTGACTCACACTCCCGTATCCGCACATACTGTGGATGGTTGGTGAGGTAGTCCAAGATCCATGCAGTGTGGTGGTGGTCCACCCCTGTCAGCTCCAGCTTGTCCCTCAGAAGCAAAGGCAGATCTTCAGTTGTTTTCTCACCTGGTTTGTTGTGAGGGACAAGTTGGAGGGTGGGGGCTGTGTGCTGTAGGTTGCAATGTGTGAGGAGGGTGGAAGGGAGCTGAGTGTTGTGGGAAAGGGGGTGGAGGAGGAGGGGTAATCCACAGGGGGTGCAGACGATGGGGGTTGCATCAGCAGGGAGGTCTGGATAGGGTGAGGGGTGGATGACTGATCAAATCTGTTAAATAATAAGTTCAGATCATTCACCCACTTTTGGTCCCCCGTAGGCTGTTGGTTGGGCCCCTTGTGGCCAGACATTGCCTTGAGGCCCTTCCAGACCCTGTTGATATTTTTCTGCTGCAGCTGATCCTCCATCTTCTTCCTGTAGTGTCTTTTCTCTTCCCTGATCCTCCTCCTCAGCTCCCTCTGCACAGTCTTCAGCTCCTCCTTGTTTCCTGACCTAAATGCCCTCTTCTTCTCCTTGTGGAGGGCCTTTATTTCAGGAGTGATCCAGAGTTTGCTGTTGGAAAAACACCAACATCACCGACATCAACAGTCTCACTCACTGCATAACGGACTACATAAACTTCTGTATGGAGAACACTGTACCCACCAGGACTGGGTACAAAGTTTATGTAGTCCGTTATGCAGTGAGTGAGACTGTTGATGTCCTCCCCATGGGCATCATTGAAAACTTCCCACACAGTAGAGTCAAAACAGTCCTTCAGAGCCTCATCAGCCTCATCGGACCATCTTTTCACTGTGCGAGTCACAGCTGGCTGCCTGTGTACGACAGGTTTGTACACAGGCAGGAGGTGCACCAGGTTGTGATCAGATCTTCCCAGGGGAGGGAGAGGTGATGAGGTGTATGCCTCCTTGGTGTTGGCATAGAAGAGATCCAGTGTTTTATTGTCTCTGGTGTGGCATGTTACGTATTGGGTGAATGTGGGCAGAATGGAGGACAGAGGGGAATGAAAAAAGCTGTCTGTTTTCTAGTTTGGTGATATGGTCTTCATAAAAGGAGAGGAACTGGTGCCACAGTTGTAGCTCCATTAGCATGCTTTGTCGATTGTGACGTCAGGGATATTGGAACAGAGGCGTGAACTGTAATGAGGTGTGACGAGAAAGATCGATCTTACCGGATAATGCGGATGGCGTAGTTTAGGTGGCCTAGCAGTGAAACGGTTTGATGTTTACTGCATTTGAGTGCCAGGAGGAAATTTGAGATGATTAATGAGATCCGATGGATTTTCTTGGTAGGAAGGAATGCTTGGAGCCAGACGAAGTCGGGGGTGATGCTAAGGATTAACTATTCATTTATTTTGATGGAACACCGAGTTCCTGTAATACAGAAGTTGGAGTGTGTAGGCCGTGTGCCGGGGTTGAGGAAAGTAGCATGACGGTGAGCCCTTCGGGCGGTGGAGCCCTGGGGTGTTGAGCGGTCTATGGTAAGTCTCTTTTTTGTGAAGGTGTGTGTGGTGGCTGGATAGGATGGTGCGCCTCAAGCTTGCAGTTCAGGGAAGAGCGAGCTGCGAAAACCCAACAATGTAGCTTGGGATCTAATGTTCCCCAGTACTTTCCTGGATTGAACTGCTACAAGCGACCAGTGGCTTCCAATGCAAGTATAACATGATATGTATAAAAGAGCTGCCGCCGAACCGGATGGATTAATTCATTGAGCAAGATCGATGTAGTTGTCGGCGAGATTCTGTTGCCTGAGCGTGTGACACTGGGGATGATCGGGCTGAAGCATGCAGGAGTTAGAGACCAAAAAAAATGTACCGAAGAAATCTAAGCAGAAGTTGAATAAAGATTCAAAAAACAAAACTAAAAAAGCTGCTGAATCAGCATTCCAACAAAAAGTCGGAGCAACACTGGAACTTCTCTGCTTGCAGAGCTGTGATGACTTCGGAGTTGTTGGAGGATGGATGCCGTGGGGAACGTGGATGGCTGAACACAGCCAAGGTTGCTGGCGAGGAAGCATGGTGGGAGAAGGAGGGACTCCGGGACTTCGGATATAGCTGGTCATCTTCAAACAGTATATCAGAAGGGTTGAGAAAGAGCTCCTGGTCCATTGAACATGGTAAGCGCTTTAGGTTATCTGCTCGTCTGTTGCTCGTCTGTTGCACGTCATGTTGAAAATGAGTCAGAGAGGAAGTTGATGGGTAAGTCATGCTTAAATACTTTGTGCTGAGGAAATGAGATATGGTCTGTGAGCGTGGTCCTTGTTCCCGAACTCAGTTTATGCCAAAAACACAGATTTGAGCTAGCAGTCAGAGCAAGGCCTTAGACCCAAATTTATATTCAAGCACATTTTCTTTCTTGTAATTATATTTTCTTTGATTCACACCAACACTCAAAGCATCATTTTTTTTGGTAGCTCAAAGAAAACTGGTTTGTGCGACGCATTGTGCGATCATGAGGGAAGGCATCCAAATGGCCACATTGGAATACAGAGTGAAAGCCAGTCATCAAAGAGAGGGGGGAGATGTGATTAGTGGGCGAATATGGGAATAACACATACTTTCTGATTGGACTCACCTTATTCAAAAACACATCATTAAAACAGATTTGTTCTTAAGTGGCACGTCAGGTAATTCCAGGACAGTTTTCTGTTATGTCTGAAAAAAAAATTTTCTCTCCACAGGGCAAAACCTGAGATGTTTTTTTAGATTTCTTTAGATTTTAATACAGGTCAAAATATTGAAAAGATAAATTCTCTCTCTGACAGCTACCTCAGGGTCTTTCTGCAGATCTCTGTTCAGTATCATCGTCTGTTATAACAATTTACAGGGTAATATCATCTGCTGTATATCAACCTGTCTAATATCTCAGCGACTATCACCCCTCATGGACTGCTTTGTATTTGAAGAAGTTATTTATCATCTTACTTCAGTCAAAAATTTCCCTCTGGATGTCTGTCAAATTACTGCTAAGTTTCAGCTGCATTGTCTTTACATGGTTATTATTTAAAGTTACCTTAGATATCTCCATTTCAGTCTCTTTTGTGGCACCTATAATGGTAAAAGCAGGTATAATTTTGTATCTCACTTTCCAGAGAACCAAACTGTGTTGGGAATTAATGGGACAACATATTCTCACACCCAACTTGTCAATTACAGCAGCTTGGACAGTGACCTTCTTCTCAAATCCCGCTAAAGTCCGTTTTGGACATGTATGAGCGCTTTCAAAATAAAACTCCAATGGAGATTTACTTTGTATTTAGTCTAAGTTACACAACAAAAGTACTTGGTTAGGCTTGTTAAAATATCTTGTCTTTGGTTAAAATAAGTATGCTTGTTATATTTCAGTGAGATATAGTGACTTATTTTTAGACAATCCATCTTGAATATCTAACTCTTGTGCAATACAGGCTTATTATGAGCAAAAATCTATTTTATTCATTATTTTTTTTACTTTGAAGTGGCCTTTTTCAGTGTAAAGTTACTGAAATCAGGTCAACCTGTATTACCCAGATTAGTTCTCAATTCTATGCTGTTTAACAAACCCAGTTACTGGAGAAAGCTGCCTGTGAACACACTAACAGACCCAAACATTAGCACATGTATTTGTCCAGCTAAACCTGACCTCCCACCCTGAACTCCTACAGCTTTTCCGAAAAACCATCTCACTTCAGCCCTCTCATTCCAGACGACTTAGAGGGGAGAGCAAGATTTGCCTTGTTTGATATTTGATCTGAATGGTCAAGTCATCCGACCCCAGTCTCTCTCTACCTCCCTCACTCACTCTGATACATCATCTCTCTACGGCTGAGTGATAAGTAAGCCTACTGGAATCCAGTAGTTGTGCTTTAGCAGCATCTAGTCTGTCCGTCATTCTGGATACACAGACACATAACACTTTAATAACATAACACAACACACAAGTTCTACGAAAGTCCAACACAATAGGGACTCTGCCCAATTGCTGCTTACTTAACTTTATCTGGATTCTTTACAAATCATTTTAGCATTTCCACATCTTCTTAAATCATGAGAATGTTATAACTTTTCTATATCACTTAGACAGCTCAGGACATCTTCTCTCTGTGTCCTCATCCAACAACAGCTGCATGTGTCATCTGACAGAAGTAGTAGGTAAATGCTTACCTGATGTTCATGCACAGTGACTGCTTTGGTTGAAGTTTATAACGCAGTTTTAGAAAATATAGAAATGTCTATTCTTTGGGGATTGTATATAGACTCATCACAGGATTCACATTGAGTTAAGTTTATAGTAACTTGATGTGGCGTTAGAGCACCAAGTCTTCTGTGACTCTGGAGGAATAATCCGGATCATGTCATCGTAACCAAATTTGAGCTTGGAGAGTTTGAATCTATAAATCTTTAACAGAAAACCAGGGTTACAAACGTGGGGCATGGAGTTAATGCATGTGTCTAATGAAAGACAAAATCAAGTTGCATTGTGGGAAACGTAGGATCCAGTGTTTTTGGAGCTTCTTCCATACCAGGGAGTCAAAGTCAGAATACAGAATTGTAATGCTACATTTTTTTAAGCACCTTCTAGTCTTGATAAAATAGATATGGACAGACAATGGATGGAAAAAGAAAACAACAATCAATCAATGACTGCACAACACTTAGAAACAGAGTAATACAAATTACCATATTAAATCATGTTATCCTATGCTGAAAAGTGTACTGTCCCTCTTTCTGATGCTTTTGTATTGAATCTGACTTTAAATTGCCAGCTGAAGAAAAAACATCTATAATATCTGACTGTGTGTCCCAGCTGCAGGGCTAGTCCTGTAAACCACAAGTTGACTGCAGGGTAGAGACCAGACAAACAGATGCTTCTTTAGTCCACAGCTTCAACTTCCACTCCGTTGGCAACAGAAAGTGAAATGGGAGGGTCCTGTGGGTTGTGTACATCAACACAAAGTCAACATTAAACAGACAAACAAGTGAATTTTATTTCACTTCCAGAAATAATCATTATTACCTGTCCATCAGTTTTAATCCACATCTCAGCCTTTAAAAAGTAAAAATTTGATGAACACAACTTTGCTGTTTTGCCCTTGTCTTTATCACAATTTGAATTGTCATTTCCATCATTATCAATGTCAACATCAACAAAAACTAGGCAAGTTCTGCTGCAAGAAGAACCTCATCATCAATCTCGCAATGCTCCTATGAGTTTCTTTATCTTTCTGCAGCAGGCAGTGAATGTTTGGACTGAGCCCAACATTTCCACAGCAGCTCTGAAAGTCATTAAAACCTCCACAGACACACAACTGGCTTTCATTTTGTCATTATGGCCCCCATGAAGGCCCTGATTGTTGGAGGGGAGCCTCAGCCAGTGAAACAGTGCCATGGAGGGGGAGGGAGAAAAGGATGATGGGGGGACCACACATGTATTCATGGACAGGGGATCCCCCACTAACCAATGGACTTTACTGAGGCTTGTGGGAATCAGCTGCCTGTGTAAAGTCATGCACACCGTAGGTTAGGTTGTGCAGTGTCCTTAAATGTATTTTGTGTTTGAAAATGTTCGAGCAAGAGTTCCTGTGTTGGGTCTTGTCTAGTTAAAGTTTTAGCTAAATTGTCTAGGCATGGTTATTATTTAGAGCTACAAAGTTCTCTAAGATCTCCATTTCTTTTATTTTGCACAGCTGTGGCAAAAAGTGGTACTTGCAGGTGTGTTTTTGGATCTCACTTCCCAGGGATCCAAACAGTGTCAGGAATTCCTGGGACAAGAAATTCTCACTCCCAACTCGTCAAATACCGCAGCTTGTTCAGTGGCCCTATGCTTCAAACTATGACACTCTAGGTCAACCTGTCTTTTCTCCCAACTTGTTATATACCAATGGTTGGTCAGGGCCCCTAGGTATCAGTTCAATGTACAGTGGCTGTATGCGATGCTCCGGGTTTTCAACCTTCTCCAATAGAAACCCTCCCAAGGGTGGAGGATGGGTCAAACAAACACGAGACTTGTCCTTGTCCATGAGGGCAGGATTCGAGTCCCATTCGCAATTAAAAGTAAATGTTGACAATTTTTCAGTCAGTAGTCAGGTAAGTTATTAGTGTCATTGGTCATGTGAGACCGGGCGTCAACCTCTGGTTCTGAAGAGCGTAGTGTCTTAAACTTGCCGGCGACTCCTCTGGTTGCAAAAACAAGTCATGTATGGAAATCTATGAGAAATTATCTTACTTTTCACTTGATTTATTACCTCAGTAAACATTGTAAACATGAGTCTATGGTCTCAATGGCTTGTTTCAAGTCTTCTTCAATACAGCATGATGTTCCCAATCAGAGTTTAAATAGACCATAAAGCAGAGTATGCTTTAGGGCTAGGCTACCTTTTGATTCACAGGTCACTACCACTACAAGGGCTGTATACTGCGTCTTTACATCACTCCTCCGCTATCCAAATATGGTCGCTTTCATTCCCTGGTGGCAAAAAGTGAATATGGCGACAGCCGAAAGCTGACTCAAGGCTTTAAACCGGCAGTCCACAAACCAATGGGTGACATCATATCAGTTTTATATACAGTCTATGGCCTGGGAGTCACTAGTCACATGACTCAATTGTCACTTGCTAGTAACGTGAGTCACTAGACAGTGAAGTTAGGGCTAACCATGCTCATTTCCTAACCTAACGGGGTCAATCTTCGATGCCAAGGGGCACTGACCAAGTGTAGTTTTTCACAAAAATAAGTCGGCGAGTTAAATGGCGAAACTCAGGTTAAGTTGTGAAAGTCCTGTGTTTGTTTGACATCCGACAAACATCACTTTTATGTTAACAACAACACAACATATTTAATCTCTCTAATCTCTAACCCTAACCCTAACCCTAACCCTGCCTACAGTTTGGCTGCAAAGGGCAACTATAAATAGTAGTTCAGACAGATATTAGCAGCCCCATTTATTCCAATAAATGCCAACTAAGTGGCATTGCAAAAATAACAGAGGTATTTTACCTATTATCTTCAGTAATTCACTTATATCACAAAACTGGATTTCCATCCAGGTAACTTTTATTTCACCTTTTTACATTATATATATAAGTACTGAATATAAGACTATATTAGACTGTGCAGTCATGTTGTTGTTGTGAGCAGAAGGTTTGCAGTGGAGATGGCCTTGCTGGATGTTTGTTACTAAAATCTTGCTTTATGTTCCTTTCCCCTAGAATCTATACTTGTTGGCAACAACACAAGTAGCCTTCTTGTAATCCCCATGTGGAATCTCTGAAGCCGCAAACTAGGAGTTTCGTTGTTTTAACAGCATACACTAGCTATGGTGTAGTCACAGAGATTTGTACATGCCATAAGCTACTAATGTACAACTGTATATCAGTCATATAAATCAACACTTGTTGTAATTGCTTTACTTTAGGTCATGTAAGTCACCCAGACTTCCAACAGTAGATGCTAATAATCCTTCCTCCTCCCCATTATGTCTGTGTGGTTGTGCTTTAAAAACTACATGGAGTACATTGTGCAGTACATCACAAACTTTCTGGACTGACTGGAGGGCGTGTCATATCTGTTTCTCCACCACCTCACTATGCCTCATAGATAACAATGTTATCACGGGTGAAAGAGTCAGGAGGGATGGGGTAAAATGAGAAGAGTGGAGGAGGGGTCGGGCTTCATGTTGTGCACCAAGTCAATAAATTATTTTCTCATAAGGGCCAGAGCAACGATGTAGTCTAATGTTAATTATTATTATTATTATTATTATTATTATTATTATTATTATTATTATTATTATTATTATTATTATTATTATTATTCTTTGTGTCTTTGAGCGCGAAAACGAGGTGCTTGGGCTACTGGACGACTCGTGAAATTGAAAAAAAAAAAAATAGCATTCTAATATGGATGTCGAGCTGTGTGACAGATTTGCTCGATAGCGCCCCCTTTTGAACACCCCGACATTGGGTTTCACCTAGCTGTATGAAATTTGGTAGGTATGTGTAACATGATGAAACGTACAAAAAAGCCACTCTAAGGTATGCCCTAAACCCAACAGGAAGTCGAGCACCGACAAAGTCAGAGCGTAGAACCTATTGTTCTTCTAATGTTTATTATTATTATTAGGGCTCAAGCACCAACGAATTCGGAGAATATTTTTCTTCTAATGTTTATTATTATTATTATCATTATTATTATTATCATTATTATTATTATTTGCTGTCTTTCAACAGGGAAAAAAGGTGCTTGGGCAAGCTTATTGGGGTGTCGGGCTGAGGTTGGACAAATTGGCTTGATAGCGCCCCCTTTTAACTAGCCCCAAAGTTGTGTTTGACCTAGTTGCTTGAAATTTGGTTAGTATACGTATGTAACGTGATGGGACATACAAAAAATCATCTTGGAGGTATGCCCTAAACCCAACAGGAATACGGCCATTTTTTTTTATGACGTCACAGGTAGGACAAAGAAGGACTCAAGATGACACAGGGTAGGTAACTGATATAAAAATATTCATTTTGGGGATGAAGAATACCGTGTAACACATAATTCTTAAAATGTATACTTATAAACTGCTGCCTTGGTGACCAACTCTGATAAGTTTGGACAAAGCCTAACCACACATGGGGATCCTAGTCACCCAGCAGCCCTTTGGGCCAAGGCCTCTTTGATGTCTATTACCGGGCTGCAGTTGGCAGGAAGCACCCTGATACCAATCTGATCCCTCGTGCACAACAATTTAATCCCCTTTCCACTGTTTCCTGAAGCACAAGCTACCCAGAAGTGATATGCTGGGTGCTTGATTTTCAGCCCCAAATTGAATTAAGGTTTGAGCCAGGGAAGGCATGTTTCCTTCCTGGCTTATAGCTTCTGGTTTGAGTGAAAATGGCTATCCACTTCTTTCTTTTTTTTCTTTCATGTATGCCGAAGAGAGAAAACGGTTGCCGGAGACTTTCTTTTGGGAGCCATAAATGGTTCTGTTTGAGTATGCAATCTTCTCTTTAGAGCAGCCATCGTTTTCTTTTTTGTGAACCAAAGTCCAAAACTTACCTAGCCCTTAAACCTGACTCTGATTCTGACTTATTCTCCCTAAGGTAATTGTACTTTACTTTACTTTATTTTAAACTTTCTGTCTGCTCTAAACCTCTAAGTAATACTGCTCATGCTTACTATGGGGATGTCCATATTTAAGCTCTGCTGCTACACACACACACACACACACACACACACACACACACACACACACACACACACACACACACACACACACACACACACACACACACACACACACACACACATCACAGTCTGTGCTCAGTATTGTTTCCTGTCTCCTCTCATCCACTTGTCACATCGTTACATCACACCGCCTGTTAACGCTCTCACTATTCCTCTTGCACATTGTCTTTCTCCTTCCCTCCCCCTATCCATTCCGTAATTGTTTTGTCTGCTCATGCATGCCCCCCCCCTCCAACACATGAAACCACCACCATCCTGCCATGGGAAGGAGTCCATATAGGTGGGAGGAGGCTCCAGCGGAATGTCACAATGTGGACTTATTATAAAAGACATACTCTCTCAGACATGCATGCTAACAACATTCTCTGCAGGCTGGCATTTGACGACAGACAGATCAGAGCGATAAATCTCCCTCTGAACAAAAACGGATGGGCTTGAAACGTACTTCCTCCCATGCAGCCCTTATGCTGACCTTACGACATAATTAACCCAAACAGGAAAAGTATTTTTAACGCTCCAACAGTATGCCTATATTAGTTAAAAAAGTTGCACATATTAAAAAACAAAAAGAAAACTGCGCCATTTCGCCAAATATCAGTTCATTTTAAATCAGCACTGAGCTCTGTAGCTGCTACAAATAAAGAGATCACGCACTTCATGTTTTGGCCTACTTACACTGTAACAAGTTTCTGTAGTTTTTACAGCATTATTACTGTATACTAGACATATGCCTACGGTATAACCTACACACAGCATGTTGATGTAGATCGGCAAAGCATTATGGTCAAAATTATTCCCTGTTAATCCTACAGTAAATACATTCTACAGTAATGACAATTACATGACAGTAATTGTAATATTTTTAGTTAATAATAATAAGTTTAGTGTAAATTGGAAAATAATAGGAATCGTTGTGTCTGATGCCAACACCGTTTATGTGTGTTGGTGCGCTGGCTAGATAAGGCTAGCTCCATTTGGATATGTTTTGTCAATCTTTTTTTTTCTCATTCTAGCTACCATGTGGCATGGGTAACATTACCTAGTAACAGACTCTGAAGCGGCCAAACACAACGAAACAACAGGTAAGACTTTGAAACAGCACAGCATTTCGTATGTTTTCTGAGCTACATGGCAGGGAAGACTGCAACAGCTAATGTCAAGATGATTCGATTTCTGCTAGTTTAACTTTAGTAAACAGGGTCTCATTCGCAACATGGGGAAGCATAGGGTAACAAATTTCACGGCACTAACGTGTTTTGGCTGGCCAGTTTTAAGTCACAGGTTCTTTTCTGCACATGTTGCTCTTTTCTGTCAGGCTGAGAAGCTGCAGCAAAGAGATACAATATTTTTTGTACAGTATTGTACAAATTCAGTTTTCTCTTTAATTTATATCCTTATGAATATGATACTTGGGATTTCTAATAGTGTTGTCTGTTTATTTTGTGTTGCAGGAAACTTCCATCCAGACAGACGTTGAGGCCCAGGTTTCCCTGCCTAGCACTCCAAGGCTCATCATGCCATTGGTAAGATCCCAGTACTACACAAGACACAACATAGACTGATGTTAAGGGTTACTTCACCTACAAAGCATATTTGGATCAAGTAGTCACTGTGTGTGCTTTGAAACTCTGACAAAGAAAGTTACAAACAATACAGTGTTATTGTTTACGAACAAAAAATGTTTACAAAATGAAAAAATACAAAGTAAAATTGTTATTTAATATGTAAAATGTTGAAAGGGAAAAAACAAATTACTTTTGGTGAGAAAAACTGTGTCTTTATTTTACAGTATGTAATTATTTTACTGTTATTAATTTACAGCATCAAAATTAATGCAGTGATGCATGTTACAGTGTTCGAAGATTTGCTTTACTGTGGTTTTTACTGCAATTACAATGACGGTACTGTGATTATTACTGTAGAAACAACTACAGTATTTTATAAGTACTGTGATTCATGTTACAGTAAACATACTGTGAAATGTACTGCAGCAACTTGCCTTCTAATTGCTGCCAGCCAGTTACTGTACATATCACAGTTTCCTCGTTACAGTGTAGTTTTTGTAAACATAATATATTTGTTACTTGCACCTGAGTGATGAAATACCAATTGTGGTATTTAGCATATATAGCTATGTATTCACTCTAAAAACTTAAAGTGTAGTTGTACACTAAGAAAGGATGCGTTCTCATATAACCTCACCCTTGAACTGCCATATTGTTAATGAATCGCACAGTATAACATAGCTGTATTCATATTTAATAATATATGATTGATTGCACATATCAAATCATGGTGTGTTATATAACATTTGTAAACTTGTTGCGAAACACTTGAACTGGAACAGTGTATCCTTGTCTCATCTCCTTGTCTCCTCTCCTCTAGCATCATTGGTGGATGTGTCAGTGTTAATATCAGAGTCTTCACAGGAAGTTAGGTTTAGGCAACAAAACCACTTTAGGAAAAGAGCGTAACTAACAAGGGACAAAGGAGTCATGTGACTAGCGAGACATTAGAATCATGTGACTAGCGTCTAACGGCTGACACGACAAAATTTACTTTTACTGACACATGGGACAAAAATTGTGATTTCCTGGACTTAAGTTGATGAATTGGGAGTATGACCGGGTTACTCATCTCCTCTCTCCTCTCATCTCCTTGTCTTCTCTCCTTTGCTCTCCTCTCTTTTCCTCTCCTTTCCTTCATTTTCTCTCCAATCCTCTCCTCACCTGTCCTCTCCCTGCTTTGTCTCATCTGCTCTGACCTCCTCTGTGGTGTGAGCTGATGCACCATGCTGTGAAGGTGAAGAGGAAGCATGGGGAGAGGTTTTCAAGGATTATGAGGATGCTCCATGTGACCCAGTGAATCTCACAATATATGATGCTGTTTGAGTTTTAACTCAAATAAAAATGTATCTATGCAAATGCTGTAGCAGGTCAAACTGGAGAGTCTGAAAGTATGCTTTAACATATTACAGGTAATGAAACATTTTACATTTCCGGTTTAAACACCAGCATGTCATTCCATTTTGGTAAGCTGGTGAAAGTTATGAATTCTTCATATTGGTGCAACTTAAGCTAAATGTTACAGCAATGGACATGGTGTTGTCTGACTGACAGGTGATGTCTGGGAAGTGGGGACCACAAAGGATGTGAATTTTGTCTTATGGTAATATGTGCATCATGTCATGCGTCTAATGTTGATATCTGTCTCCGTTTGATGGTACTGACACTGCTCTATTGGGCCTAATACCAATCATGCTCTACCCAAAGCAAATTCAACTGACGGTGTGGTCATTCATAAGTCAATGATTGGTTGATTGATTGGTTACTTGATAAAGGAACACCAAAGATCTTCTTCAACTGCTGAACTAATATCTGATTCTGGGCCTTTGCTGTTGGGAAATCATCTGTTTGGACATAGCATAACAAAAATAACACTACATTCAGCAGACTGTTTTTAATAATAATAATAATACATTTTATTTATAGAGCGCTTTTCAAAGTTCTCAAAGACGCTTTACAGACATTTAAAATCATCATTAAAAGCTACAGTTAATAGTTATTGAGTTAAAGGATCATTTGAGATTTTCTCTCAGTATATGCCATGTGATTAATGTATTATGATACATTTGAACAACTCAAAATTGTCCTTTGGCAAAGTTATATCCAGTGTAATTTACCACTAAACAGACAAATAAGGTACATTTCCATGACACATCTTAAAGGATTCGGCCTCAGTGTCATTATTTTAAGGAGAGTAATGGCTAAATTGATGTTACTGCATTAAATCATTTGATGTAGATTTCCATCCGAAGGAGCAAAATATTTGGAAGAGTGCAGCATCTTTTGTGATGCACTGTTTTCATGTTTCTGTTTGTCCACCGTGCTTATTTGGCCATACGTCGCATGCTTTTTTTTTTACTGACTGCTGGTAATGATAAATGAAGATATCATATAATCAAAATAATTTAGATTTTAAAAGAAATCCACCTTCTTGAGACTCACGCACAACATTTATTTCATACAGTAGCGTGTTGGTGCACGTTACCTGCACCTATCCACTTTTCTACCATTTCTATTTGAAGCCACAACACAAACCTCCTCCTCCCATCCTCCACAGCCTAGGTGTGGACAGGCCTCCCATGTGTTTTATTCATCAGTGCTTCACTACAATAGTGTGTGTGGGCTCATGTCGTTTCTGCTACAGTTGAAGACATAATGGTAAACAACCCGCACTCCTCTTAACGAAATATGCAGCATAGAAGACATCCACCATTGTTAAACAAGGAGACTCCTGCCTTCATATGAGAATATAGGACATGTAAAAGTCGCAGGAACTAATATGTTTGAGGTGCTGTCTATCGATGTTTCGTTCAACCAGTGGGACTATTTCTACCTGTTCTGCAGCCCTGCATGTGGAACAGAAGGCTTCATTTGAATCTGTTTGTATTTCTTTCTAAAGAATGTTGTCCCTCTCCTGGCATAATCCCCCCTCAGGGTCACTGATGCAAAGTCTCCCGATCTGGACTGTGTTGTAGTGATAAAGTTCAGCAGCTTTTCAAAGCGTTTCTTTAGCGAGTCAACAGCTCTATCTTTCTGGGTTTCCTCTGTTTGGACAAGGTCAGGTGAAAGGCTCTGCCAGATATTTCTGAATGAACTGTGTGCGTGGCTGTGCGTGCAGACACGTGCATGGAGGGCCGTCCATTCATACATTCCTTCCTCCCACAGTAACCTGAGCCGAGGGGGGGGGAGGCAGAGAAAGAGGGGGTGGAGTCTCATTGACTTGTTCTGTGGCCATTACAAATCTCTTTCATTTTTCCCGACTTATCTAACGACTTTTTAATTCTTGAGATATAGTTGACAGTTTTACTCCTAAAATGATTCTACTCACTGACTGACACAACTAACATTATGAACCTTATAATACTCTATATAAAAGTTGGATCACATGACCACTCTCCAACATGACAATCTCTTTAATGTCCTAAAGAATCCTGACTTTCTTCAAGCAGAATAGGAATGGATGGATATTTTTCTCTCTCTATCGCTGTTCCTTCTCTCATGTTGTACTATAGAGACTGGTGGGGTGACCACACAGAACATAATGCTGGAACACACACACACACACACACACACACACACACACACAGGAGCACAGCCCCAGTCTTTGGCTCCCCTCCCCTGTGTCTGGTTGCAGCCCTCCTCCGTCCTGTGACCTACAGGCATTTAACCTCTGACCTGCAGGGCCAATATTAACTCTTGTGTGATTGTTCCAGGGCAGCCGACTTCCCCTGGCCCAGGCCCTGAGAACATTCCTGGGCTCCGTAGCTAGGAGAGCCTCTCTGTCACACTGCTGACCTCCTCTATGGCCAGGGTTACCCTTGATCTTCTATACCCACACACACACAGGAACTCACATGTACAAAAGGACTCATACACACCACACACACACACACACACACACACACACACACACACACACACACACACACACACACACACACACACACACACACACACACACACTCAGCAGCCCCTCCACCCCCAACCCCCAAGCCAGGGGTCCTAGTGGGGGTGCTGGCCTGTCTCGAGGCCGAAGGCCACCCAGTCTGTCTACTAGCTGACAGTGTGTGTTCACTCTGGAAACACATAACACCTGCATTCATCAATAATTGCTAGTATTGGTGGCTGCATAGATGATTGAGATGTTCATCATCGGTGAGTGCGTTTACATGCACATTAGTATCCCAGTTTAGAGTCTCTTCCTTATTGGCTTTATGACATTTACATGGAACTTTAGAAACCTTGTTATCCATCCCCCTGTTAACATGACCACAAAGGCATCTACGTCTCTAATTATATGCATACAGGTGAGTCGTAATTAAAAATGAACCCAATTTTTCAATGAAGAGGCAAGTTGAATCGTCACTCAAAACGTTGTCGTAAATGAATAGATAAATTAATAAAATAAATAAATGGGTTTTTAATTGTGTGACGGTGTGCTTAAAGGTCCGTGGCTGTGCAGAGGCTGCAGCACATGAAACAACGCGCAAAATGATTGCAACTGAGACAAAGTCTCTGAGAACAGACAGGCAACTCAAGATACATAAGCCTCAAAATCAATTTCTATGTTTTGCATTTTAGATTTTCGTTTGTTTAAGGCTGTCTAACATTAGTGTGAGACATTTTTAATGGACAATTTCATAAGAATCATAACATCTCTTCAAATATCTTCTGACTCTGGAGGAAAGCATGCAAAGCATCAACTGTGATGTGGTTATTGTACAAAACAGGCTAGCAATCACAATGTGTCAAATAATCATTTTGTGGCACAAGCTGTAAAGTTAGAGGTATAAAGATAATAAAAATGATATTCAACACATTAGACTAGATTAGACACATTTATTTATAAAGACCTTGTCAGCTGTGATCAATTAGTCAACACTGGCCAAATGTTAGCAAAATGAAAAAACAAAACAAATTGTTCAATTCCAAAAATCATGGGGAATTAAACATACCATGAGGGGCGGCTGTGGCGTAGTGGAGAGCAAGGTAGTTCTCCAATCAGAGGGTCGGTGGTTCGATACCCGGCTTCGGCAGTCGATGTGTCCCTGGGCAAGACACTTAACCCCAAGTTGCTCCCGAAGGCTTGCCATCGGTGTGGACTGGATGTTGCATGAATGTTAGTTAGAGTCTGATGGTGGCACCTTGCATGGTAGCCTGTCATCAGTGTGTGAATGGGTGAATGATATGTAATATACTACTGATTGTAAGTCGCTTTGGATAAAAGCGTCTGCTAAATGACTGTAATGTAATGTAATGTAATACCTAATTACTGATATATGAGAAGAACTTTAAAGTTTAATTCCATAGTAACAACCACTTTTGAGGACATACCTCAGCTTATTAAAATGGTAAACTGTTGCAGACTGTATTTACAGTAACGCTTATGCTCTTCTAAGGAGTCATGTTTTAAAATATGAATGTTGCTTATCAGCACGTGTGTGCTGTCTAAATTTTCTTTTCCACGAGCTGTTAAATCAAGGATAAATCTTGATGTGAAGATAGGAAAACCAAATTGCAGAATTCTTTGACTGAATGCATTCAAAAATGTTACTGTTGTCTCATTGTCACAGATAACAATACCACGCTAACCGATGAGGCTTTGATTGGCCATTAGTCAAATTGTGATGTCAAACTGTGGATGCAGTAGATATTAATGATATGTGAAATGTGATCAGTCACCATGGAGGATAATAGAGGACAAAGGCTTGTGATATCTGCAGAAACGTCAATTTGACTTCAAAGTCATTTTACGACGCTGATTGTATAACTCACTTACAGTCACCTTCACCCTAACCTTCACTTTCTGTCATGTGCCTGCTTGTGTTGTGCACTTTTGTGCCAGGGGCCTTTAATGTAGATGAAAAACTCAATTCCTGATACAAAGACTTCAACAAGAACAATTTCACCATAGCAATACATCTGGTAAATACTTGGCTAATCAAATTAAAGGAAATAAAGAAAAGTCAACAATCTCCATCATTAAAGACTCAGCAGGGAAGCCAAAAAACTCACCCGATAAGGTAAAAAATATCTTCAGAAGATTTTATGCCAATGTCTACTTAATTTATTATTCTTTAATACAACAAACCGGAACCATCATAGCCACCTTAGATGCAGAAAAAGCCTTCGACAGAGTAAACTGGACCTTTCTCTTAAACACACTCCAAATATTTGGCTTTGGGGAATCATTTATTAACTTGGTTAAGGTTTTGTACACTTCACCTTCAGCCACTGTCATCACCAATTGACAAACCTCACAAAGCTTCACACTGCACAGAGGGACTAGGCTCTCTCCCTCACTTTTCACCATTTTATGGAACCATTATCTGCAGCCATTCGACAGAACATCTATATAAAAGACTCAACACACATCACAAGATTTGTCTTCACGCAGATGATATATTGCTCTTTCTTCAAAACCCCTACTCATCATTACAGGAAACTATTAAACTTATTAAATATTTTTTTAATGTATCAGACTACTCCATTAACTGGAACAAATCATCCATCCTTCCATTAGACAGTAACAGTTGGGATGTGGCCAATACACCACATATTCCTTTAAGCACAGGTCCCTTCACGTACTGTATTAAGGAATACAAATTTCCCCCCAGGCTGTCAGAGCTGTTCACACTCAACTTCACTCTACTGCTTAAAACAATAAATGGTGACCACCTAGGTGAACCTACCACTATCTGGTTCAAATCTCAAGACAAAATCATTACTAAATTCTACTGGAAAAACAAGACACCAAGAATTAAAACTGGCAACTCTCCAAAAACCAAAAATACAGGGATGACTTGAAGCCCCGCATTTTTTCCATTACTCTCTAGCAAATCAACTTCATTACATTCTTAAATGGATCCACCCCAATCAATCAAATAGTACATGGTTAGATATAGAACAAACAGTTTGTAAAGGTATTCAGATTTACCATTTTTCAGCCAGTCTATCAATTGCCATCCCTGTTTCAAAAGATTAACAATAGCAGAAACTCTGACAGCCTGGTGAAAGTTCCACGAAATCACAAACACCACTTTTGCACCTTCAAATTTAACCCTGATTTTCTAAGCCACAAGAAACCACTAAATCTGCACACATGGTCCGACAAAAGAATCACGCATCAGAAACACATCTTCAGTAATTATATCCTGGTTTCATTCCCCCACTTGGTCCAGAGGTATGGCATTATGTTATTAATCAGGTGTGGAAGTTTCATGGTGGTATTTATTAGTTAGAATTTTTAACCTATTAACCCAGGATGTCTCCCCTTTAACGAAAGATGTACTACATATCATGTAACATAGATTTCAGTTGAGGCATGTGTGACCTGTTTGTTTCCGTTGTTTTTTTTTGTTTGCTCTGCTGCATCCAGTCACCTGTTGGTTTTTCCCCTAACACAGCGCAGATGTTGACTGCTTATAAGGGAAGTAGAACACTTTCATACAACGCCAGCACCTTTGACCAGTCACCGACGGAGGAAGTTTGTTCAGGGAGACGGCTGCATCCTTAATAAGAACTGAGTCACTGAGGGAACCGATATTCTGATGCTCACTTTTCAAATAACGAACCAATATTCCCCCATGTCCTACTACAATTAACATCCTGAAGGTAATACTAAAAATTAGATTACATTTATTAGGTACACTTTTACAATGTAATGCAATACAATACAAAAGCTCTGCCATACATTCTACCTTTACACATTTTATAATGTTCATTTTCTTGTGGCATTGTCAGAAATGTCTAAATTAAACTATATGTATATTATTGAGGCCTGTTCAAGGTGGTGTTGAATTGGAATACACTATATTGAGAGATGTTTCTAATGTCTCCTCATTTACAATGTACATTAGGGAGTGTATTAACCAGGTTTCAAATAAAACAATAAAGTTGGATTTCCACACAAAGCATGGACTCACAAACAAACACACACACACACACACACACACACACACACACACACACACACACACACACACACACACACACACACACACACACACACATCCAAGAGCCTACGATCATGCACACACAGACACATTTACGTGCAAAAGTTTGATTACACAGTGACCACATGAGTAGAAAAGACAATTCATGAATTAAACAAGGTCTTTTTCATATTCTCATCTGCATAGTATAGTATATCCATCTGTATTGTGTGCGTGTGTTTGTGTGTGTATTTGTGTGAGTGTGAGTATGCAGATGCTACAATACATGGCTGGTTGCCAGCCGTGTCAGTGGACAAAGGCAGCAGCAGGAGAGATTTTGAGGTACAATGGACATGAGTTTGTTCGATGTGGGCACACACACACACACACACACACACACACGCACACACGCACACACAACACACATACTGTCATGCTAGCAAAATTGAAATAGTTTGAAACGAGCCATTGTTTCTTTTGTGACACAAGATGAGGTTTGGGTTTGGGTTGGCAACAATTGGTACCTTTCCAAAAAACAAACAAAAAAGGACTGCAGCCTTTTTTTTCAAAGTGTAACCAAAGTAAATAGATCAACTAAGCCAAGCTGTAATCCACACATTGTGCCACATAGTAAAATATTGCATGACAATGATGATGATGTGGCCCAAAGTCCATTTTTGGAGACGCATAACTTCCCTTAAAAGGATGAACAGAGGTGGCGTCTAGATAATTGTGGCCTAAAGCAGTTCATCTCAACTATCAATCATGGTCAAAGTGCCTAGAAATGTGAGGATTCAGTGGCAGGACAAACAATTCAATTCAATTCAGTTTATTTTGTATAGCCCAAAATCACAGATTACAAATTTGCCTCAGAGGGCTTTACAATCTGTACACATGCAACATCCTCTGTCCCGGAACCCTCACACCCACACAGGAAAAACTCTCCTAAAAAACCCTTTAACAGGGAGGAAAAAGGAAGAAACCTATGGGAGAGCGACAGAGGAGGGATCCTTCTCCCAGGATGGACAGAATGCAATAGATGTCATGTGTACAGAATGAACAACATAAGAGAGTGACAACACATTCAATGTATATGACATAAATGATTCATATAATCACAGTAGTAAGCAGAGTAACAAAGGAGAAAATCAAGACGACTTACAGCATAATAAAGCTAATAACAGCAGCAATGAATATAGTAGAATTATAATAATGATAAGATAACATAAAACATGATAATCCTTTATTAGTCCCAAAGCGGGGAAATTTGCAGGATTACAGGAGCAGAGAGGATAGTGCAAAAAAGTAAAAAACAAGATCAAAACAAGTATTATAAATAAAAGGAGCAACGACTATAGTAGAATTAAAATAATGATATAGGGAATAGTATTAGGAATGTGACTAATAATAATAATGAAAGTAACAGTGTGTCAACCTAGGCTGCACGATGGTGTAGTGGTTAGCACTGTCGCCTCACAGCAAGAGGGGCGGCCAGACAACCTTCTGTGTGGAGTTTGCATGTTCTCCCTGTGTCAGCGTGGGTTCTCTCCGGGTTCTCCGGCTTCCTCCCACAGTCCAAAGACATGCAGCTTAGGTTAATTGATGACTCTGAAATTGCCCGTAGGTGTGAATGTGAGCGTGAGTGGTTGTCTGTCTATATACGTCTGCCCTGTGATAGGCTGGTGACCTGTCCAGGGTGTACCCTGCCTTCGCCCATTGACAGCTGGGATCGGCTCCAGCACCCCCGCGACCCTTAACTGGATAAGCGGTTACGGAAGATGGAGATGGATGGTGTGTCAACCGGGTCACAGCAGGAGGCACGACCACAGTCCAGGTACCACAACGATTCATGGAAACCTGCGAGGCGAGAAAGCACAAAGATTCCAGGGTAGAAGCAAAGCCAATAAGCGTAATAGTACAGGGCATAATAATAGTAATGTGACTAATAATAATAGTGGTCGTAACAGTGGGTGTCAGCAGGGCCACAGCAGGAGGCACGATCACAGTCCAGATATAATCTAGTGTCTGCCCCCCGGACTGAAACTGGAACCTGGTTCCACAGAAGAGGAGCCTGATAACTGAAGGCTCTGGCTCCCATCCTACTTTTATATACTCTAGGAACCAAAAGTAACCCTGGATTGATGGAGAGCAGCTCTCTAGTTGGGTAATATGGAACTATAAGTTCCTTAAGATAAGACGGTGCCTGGCCAGTTAGAGCTTTGTAGGTGAGTAGAAGAATTTTAAATAACGAATTGCAGTAATCTAGTCTAGAGGTAACAAATGCATGCAGGATTTGCCTGATTTTCGTAATGTTACGTAAATGAAAAAAGGCTGTCCTTGAGATTTGTTTTATTTAAGAGTTAAAAGACAGATCCTGATCCAAGATAACTCCGAGGTTCTTGACGGTAGTGCTGGATGCTAGAGCAATGCCATCTAGAGAAACTATATCATTAGATAAATGATTTTGAAGGTGATCTGGGCCTAGTAGAACAACTTCAGTTTTGTCGGAGTTTAACATCAAGAAATTGCAGATCATCCAGGTTTTTATGTCCTTAAGACAAGCTTGAAGTTTAGAGAACTGGATAGTTTCGTCTAGCTTAATTGATAGATATAACTGGGTGTCATCTGCATAACAATGAAAGTTTATTGAGTGTTTTCTGATAATATTCCCTAAAGGAAGCATATATAAGGTGAATAAAATTGAACAGACCCTTGTGGAACTCCATGACTTACCTTGGTTTTAATCGAGGTTTCATCGTTTACATACACAAACTGAGATCGGTCTGATAAATAGATTTGAGGGTCAATGGTGTCTAACGCAGCACTAAGGTCTAACAATACAAGTACAGAGACAAGTCTTTTGTCTGATGCAATTAGAAGGTCATTGGTATTTTTTACCAGTGCCGTCTCTGTGCTATGAATCACTCTAAATCCTGACTGAAAATCCTAAAATAAGCTATTGTTATGCAGAAAGTCACACAGCTGATTTGCTACTGCTTTCTCAAGGATCTTAGAGAGGAAGGGAAGGTTAGATATAGGTCTATAGTTAGCCAACACCTCTGGATCAAGAGTGGGTTTCTTAAGAAGAGGTTTAATTACAGCTAGTTTGAAGGCCTGTGGTACATGGCCTGTTAGTAAAGACAGATTTATCATTTCTAATAAAGAATTGCTAACTAAAGGTAAAACTTCCTTAAGCAGCCTAGTCGGAATCGGGTCTAAGAGACAAGTAGAAGGTTTAGACTTAGAAATAGTTAAAGTCAATTGTTGGAGTCGATGGGAGAAAAGTCATCTAAATATATATCAGGTTTACAGCTGTTTCTACAGTTACTGTATTTGAGGATCGATCGGTACTGGTTGAGGGCAGGGGATTATTAATTTTGTCTCTAATAGTTAGAATCTTATCATTAAAGAAGTTCATGAAGTCACTACTACTGAGGTTTATAGGAATACATGGCTCAACAGAGCTGTGACTCTCTGTCAGCCTGGCTACAGTGCTGAAGAGAAACCTGGGGTTGTTCTTATTTTTCTCTATTAATGCTGAATAATAGGCTGCTCTAGCATTATGGAGTGCCTTCTTATATATTTTAAGACTGTCTCTCCAGGCTAACCGCACTTCTTCCACATTGGTGGAACGCCATATCCTTTCAAGTTTCCTTGATGTTTGCTTTAATTCGCGGGTTTGAGGGTTATACCATGGAGCAAACCTCCTTTCTTTTGTCTAGTGTCATTCGCAGTGAGCATGCAGCACTATCGACAAGATGGTCAATCTGAGATGGACTAAAGTTAGCGTAGGAGTCCTCTGTTATATTGAGACATGGTAATGAATTAAACGCTGATGAAATCGCTTCTTTAAATTTAGCTACAGCATTATCAGATAGAAATCTAGTGTAGAAACTTTTGCCTAATGGTATACACTCTGGTAGTAAAAATTCAAAATTCTGAGAATTCTGTTCAGAGACAATTACATTTTCTATTTCAATACCATGTACCAGGACAAGGTCGAGGATGTGGTTAAAACAGTGAGTCGGTTTATGTACACACTGACAGAAGCCAATCGAATCTAATAATGAAATAAACGCAGTACTAAGGTTATCATTATCGACATCCACATGAATGTTAAAATCCCCTACAATAATAACTTTATCTGTTTTGAGGACTAAACTCTGAAGAACTCTGAAAATTCAGATAGGAATTCAGAATACGGACCTGGTGCGCGGTACACTATAACAAATAGAATTGGCTGTAATGCTTTCCAGGTCGGGTTTGAAAGACTAAGAACAAGGCTTTCAAATGAGTTGTAATTTAATTTAGGTTTAGGGTTTATTAATAGGCTTGAGTCAAAGATGGCTGCTACTCCACCTCCTCGGCCTGTGCCTCGTGGAATATGAGTATTAATATGACTTGGAGGAGTTGATTCATTTAGGCTAACATATTCTTCATGACACAGCCAGGTTTCAGTAAGACAAAATAAATCAATATGATTATCTGATATTAAATCATTTACTAGTACAGCCTTAGATGACAGAGATCTGATATTTAAGAGTCCACATTTAATTGTCCTGTTTTGTTGCACTGTTGCATTGGTTACCTTAACTTTTATTAGGTTATTTTGTATAACTCCTCTTCTGTTGACTTTTGATTTAAATAATTGAAGTGGCCGTGGGGCAGACACAGTCTCTATAGGGTTTTGGGTGGGTAACTGGGTGGGTAACTGCTCTAAAGGAAGTGCAGAGAAGTGTGAAAGACTGCAACTCTGCTTCCTTGTCTGAACTCTGGGTTGTCATGGATTAGGTCCACTAATAAACTGGGTCAGATTTCTCGATATGAGATCCGCTCCATCCAAAGTGGGATGAATGCCGTCTCTCCTAATCAGACCAGGTTTTCCCCAGAAAGTCTGCCCACATTGTTTGCTGGACACCACCTCGACAGCCAGCGGCAGAAAGATGACATGCGGCTATACATCTCATCATTGACCAGGTTAGGGAGAGGGCCAGAGAAAACTATGGAGTCCGACATTGTCTTTGCGTATGAACACACCGATTCCACATTAACTTTAGTGACCTCCGAGCGACGTAATCGGGTGTCATTACCGCCGACGTGAATAACAATCTTACTGTATTTACGTTTACCCTTAGCCAGCAGTTTTAAGTGGGACTCAATGTCGCCCGCTCTGGCCCCCGGGGATGCAAGTAACTATGGCCCCTGTCTTCGCTAACTTCACGTTTCTCAGAATGGAGCTGCCGATAACCAGAGTTGGTTTCTCAGCGGGTGTGTCGCTGAGTGGGGAGAACTGGTTAGAAACCTGAAGTGGTTGGTGGTGACCCGTGTGCTTCGACATAGAGCTATGCTTCCTTCAGACAGTCACCCAGCCACACGGCTGCTCGGGGGCTGCCGGGGGACTAACGACTGAGCTTCAATGGTGCAGAGCCGTGCTTCTAGCTCACTGAGCCTCGCCTCCAACCTAGCAAATAAACTACTCTTATTACTTGTACCCTTATCGGTAAGGGAGGCCGAGGAATGGCTAAACATGAGACACACTGAGCAAGAGAGAGCAGGAGAGAGAGAAGCCATCGATGGCTGTTAAGATAAATGAGGGTAGCTAACGTTAGCAGAACTGAACAACGTGTAAACAGCTGTTGGATTAAGCAAAAAGTTGCTGAATTAGGATGGGACTATGAGTGTTTAAATGTAAAGCTGGTAATTAGTTTTCGCTGGAGCTGCGAAAAGTACGCTATCAAAGATACACTGGTAGCAGGAACAGGAAGTGAGGCAATACGCTTACCGTAGCACGTCAACATCGTTTTCAACGGACTGACAATATGTAATATAACATCAAAAGGGGTACATGATAAACTGGTGAATCAACGTTCAAAGAGGAGTAAGAGAATCTTGAGATGTTAGCCAGTTGCTTGGCTGTGCAGTAATGGCTATAGCTAGACATTTTGAAATCATCACCATAAGCTATCTTTTTTCACTCTTCACACAACTACTTTGTTCGAAAATGCACACTGGATTAACTTTGGACAGGGAATGAAATCTTCCCTGTTCTCTTTGGTAATTTAACTCTTCATTCCAGTATGCTTTAAAGTTTAAACCATGGTGCAATTACAGGATATGGTCTGTAATAGACAGGGACATTCTGAAGGACAAAGACAAAAGAGACAGACAAAAGTCCCCCTAGAAGGCAATTTTCCTACAATAGACTTATATTGCAAAACTAGAGACCACAGCTTCCCCTTCAAAATGTCAACACTGACTCGCCGGGGCGTAATAGTGACGTCACGTTATAGACACCCCAGTCGTAAACATAACGGTGTGTTGGTGGGGGTACAACACTGAATGAGACGAGATAAGTTGGTCATTTTAGGATGGCTTTATGCAGCAACAAAGAGATAATTATAGGTCCAACACAGGACTTTCACCCAGGAGGACGCTGTTCATGTCCCATGTAAAACCAAGTCAATGTTGACTTAGTTTTCCATGTTTTTTCAAATTAGTTTATGACATATTGTCCGACATAGTCCAAATACAGAATTGTTAATAGATGCTCCCAAGGGCCACAGTGAAAGAAGGGTGAATCTGTCATCAGATCCTGTTAGATGATCTGACCTCAGCATACTGAGCTGCTTAACCTGCACAGGGCAGACCAAACTCTTGGCACTCTGATTCATTTCATACATTGTCAGCTTTCCTCAATAAGATCACACATCACTCAGGAAGCCACTGCTAAATACACACAGCTTAATTTTTACTGACCAGTAGTGTTGGTGCAGCTGTGAAATATGTAATTGAAAGCATTTGTGTGTGCGTGGATGTTGCTAATGAGTTGAGAAGCAGGTCAGCTCAGCAAGAAGATAGAGGCCTCCTGGTGAGGAGTGGTCACCACTTCGTGATGGCCACGCTTCAGGACACAAACACACACACACAAGGAAGTTGATCAAGTGTATGCAATGAGGTCAGGGAGGTGTGTGGGAAGAGGAGGATGGCGTGAGAACACATGGCGACGAGGGGGAAAAAGTCCCTCTTACTTTTTTTCTTGGATCCATATTGTTCTGCAGTGGTGACCACAGGCTGGACACAAGCCGGCCATTTGGGCAACAGGTGGTCGGACATGTTTTGCTATGGTCAACAGACACAGTGATGAATAAAGAGGGATGAACAAAGGATGAAATATTGGGATTGGTTTATGAACAGGTTCAGCAGCATGATTTATTTATTAGTAGGTTTAGTGCAGAGAGACTGATTGACTTACCCAGATTTTAATTTTTATTACTTAAAGTCATGTTTACAACAAAGAACTATGAATAACTACCAACAGCAAATGAACATGCAAATCAAACTTCTCAATCCGTATCAAATGAGGAGAATTTTAAGAAACCTAAATCCTGAGCAAATCAGGCAGTGGCTCTGCAGCTAAGTATGTTTTGATAATGGAAATACTGAATATTTGTTTAAGAAAGTGCATCTATGAAGTAAAATATCAACTAGGGCCTGCATTATTAGCTCTGAGTTACATAGGAGCCATGTCTTTCAACTTCAGACCTTTTATACTGCAGTTGATGATGCTCTCCCATGGTCCAACTTCCTAATTAAAGTTGTGTTTAATCATATGGATGTAGACAGAAAAAACATTGGGTCTGAATAGTATATTTCCAGGTTTCTCACCAACCTGATTGTGTGACTTCTTATGCCCCATTCCATGTCTCACATCACAAAAATTATGCATGATGAAATTGAATCAAAATGTACTTGATATGACAAAGTTGGTGACAAAGATTGTTCTTTCCGAGGAGTGTAGCCAGACTGCATTAAAATCACCCAGCTATTAAGCAAATTCAGATCATTGGAGTATTAGATTAGTTAATTAAATTCAGCATCAAACACACAATGCATATAGAGAGAAAAATGGAAATTCTGTGCCAACTCCTTCTGGTTCTATACAAGCAACTTTCCCATCAGTACATCTCACAGATTCCAGATCTGTGTATTGAAGTCATTGCCAAGCATAACCTTAGCAAATCTTATGGAAATCCATAATGCTTATTTGTCACTTCTTCTGGATGACTCCTGTTCAACATATGTAACAGGAGGATACAAGTTAAATGTACTACCATCCATTAGCTAGTGTATCAGATCATATCCTATTGAATTACAAATGCATGGACTTGTCCATCTCTCAAAAGCCTGTTTGCCAGCCAACCTGTCTGTCCGTCTGTATGTCTATCTGTCTCTCCTCCTGCTGAGAGGTCTTTAACCCCCTCTATCTGAGGCTTTGACAATGTGACAAGGCAGCAAAACTGCAGGCTGATGGCCCGCGATATTGTGTATAGGGCAACTGTCCATTCTGGACTATTGTCTGGAGGAGCGCTACTGTCTCAGAGACAAAAGAAGCACCTGCCTGATGATTCAAACACACACACATAATGGTCTGCCATGTGCCTGACACAAGGCCACTATGTGTCCATAACCTCCCATTATACTAAGGAGGGGAGTGTGACATGGGGCTGGACATGTAACACACGCTCGGGGATTGTGTGTGTGTGTGTGTGTGTGTCTGTGTGTTTTGTGTGTGTTGAGGCTATGATGGATATTGGCGGGAGAGAGGTGGGGGGGCGTGTACATGAGCTGTGTGTATGCTTTTGTGTGTTGGGGGTGGGAAGGCTCACTCTAGGGGTCAGTTTGGCGGGAGTGTCTGCTTGTTGGATTTACATCTGTTCAGCAGTGTGCCAGGCTGTGCGCCACACTACAAACACACACACACACACACACACACACACACACACACACACACACACACACACACACACACACACACACAAACACACACACACACACACACACACACACACACACACACACACACACACACACACACACACACACACAAGCTCATCGAGCCATTTGTGATAACAGAAAGGCATCATGTTGGCATGTGCCTGATTAACAACAGGGCAATCTGTCCATTTGTGTATGTGTGTATGTGTGTATGTGTGCACATGAGCAGCGGAAGCGACACTAAAACACTTGTTGCGCATCTGTCCTCCGAGGCATGTCCAACGAGCAGCTTGTATAGTCAAAGAGAGACTCTGTTGATCCAACCAGCCCTCTATTGACAGTCATCCAGAGAGACATAGGCAGACTCAGTCATAGCTGTCAGGCCTAACCATCCCTGTGGGTCTTAGTAAATAATTGTGCATTCATGTGCTGTCAGGATAATTGCATACACTGCTCTTCACCAGGGGGTTTCACTTCAATGTCCCGCTATGTCAGGCACCGGGGTTGATGAAATCAGGACACAGGTCTGATTAGTTCCAATGGCAAAATAAACCATCAGACCTCTCAAACTATGTTTGGTCAGGGAAAGAACAATGCATTTTCATGAGCAAACCCTCAAACTTAAACATGAATATGACAAACATGCAGTGTTCTAATGCGACAAAGGCTTCTGAAAATCCATCGGGAAGAACCAACTTTGACCAGAAATGGTACTTCAAAATGGTCATGCAATTTTAGATCAGTTTAACTTTGATATGATGATGTAAAAATGTGATAAACAGATCCATTTGAAACTAGTCTTCATAGCTCAACTGTATGATTGGTCTTCAGTGGGATGATAGTGACATAGTAATGACTGTGCCCCAAACAATCAACAAAATGCCAAGCTTTAAAGTTCATTCTTGGCCTTAGAAACAGTGATTGAAAAAACAATGCACAAGATATGTATGTGTTCTGAAGCTCATGATCATATAACTTGGTCTCCATCAGATGCAGATGGAGTTTGCCCTATTGTAATGAAATTTCAATTTAGAATTTCAATTCAATTCAATTGGAATTCAATTTTTACGTTTTGTGCACTTTAAGTAGATCACATTATCTTAATAGTTCATAAGCTCTATACAGTTCCTAAATAGACTTTGTATGATGTTATGTCAACAGCTGTTTCAAAGTTCAAGAAGGAACTCTGAAGCTCAACACCATTGATATGAAGTCCTAGACATTTTTTGAAAATAAATGACATTTTAATGTCTACGACAACTGAGCAAACTCCATCTGCTGATGAAGATTCTGTAATATGATTGAAAGCTTCATAACAGTTGTGGACCTTGTGGTGAGATTATTGTGCCAGAATCAATGCTTAAACTGTACACCTTGTTTTCATAAGTTCTTATTTAAGTCATGTTTTTTTCTGTATTCTTCAACAAGTTTTATGTATTTTTTATTTTTTACAATTACTTGTTGGGAAAGTTGTCACCTTCTTTTTTAACTCAACAGTAGGAGGTACTTTCCTTACTTATAACATTACTTACAGTTATTCATCTGGTTCATTCATTGGTCACAGCAACTAAAGATAGGCATTCCATCACGAAGAACTTATGCTTCTTCAAAAAGATAAATGTGGAGATAAAGGTTGTCTGAACTGACCCTGACAATGATGATAATGATGCGGTTGCTGTTGCAGCACCAAGGTACCCTTCCTGATGCAATCGACATCACCATCATACCTTGACAACTGTAAGTACGGTGCCAAATGAATGCACTAACAAGTTGAAACTACCTAATAGTCATTTTGTGAAGAGCACAGAGAAACTGTTCTGTTTCATGGGGATGATCTGTCTCCAAGACTGTTTGCGATGAGTACAAAATGAATGTATCTGAATGACTGGGAAGGTTCTGACACAGAATGGAAAAACATGTAGAATGTTCAAATCCTAAGTTTTAGTTTGCGTAAATAACATATACTGTTAAGTAATACTTGTTTACTTTCTGAGAGTGTTAAAGTTGATAGTTTGACTAAAGGAAACAAAGAGTGATATAGTATTTACAGTGTGTACAGCACTTTATAGTTGGTTGCAAGAAGAAGGTTGAATGGGGGCACATGTACATCTTGCGGTCGGTAGTACCATGAATTTGCTGCATTTTAGTCCACTTTAAGGCACTTATGGCATATGACAGAATCACCAACATGGAAGAAGAAAGTATCGGGGATGGATTTTTTCATGAGGAGTGGATCTTGAGAAGATCACTGCCCACACGGCCCACCACCCAGACCAAACGCCACTGAAAGGGAAGTCCAGAGGAGGAGAGCCGAGATGGAAGCTAAGCTAACCCAGCTAGGACCTAAGGATACTCCACCACCTGGCTTATGTCCAGTCACTGGAAAATAAGATGGATGAAATAAGACTTCAGGCAAACACAGCCACGGGAGGTCTGTGACTGTTGAGCCCACATCTTTACAGAGCCTGGGTTTACATCAATGATTCTTGCTGCTCAAACATAGTCAAATGTGATGGACATTGTTTCCCTGAATTTTAAACGTTAAGATGTCAGAGAATTGTTCTTGTTGCTTATGTTTACATTCCTCCTGATTCAAGTTCAAGAATTGCATTTCATGAATGTATTACTGTAGAAAAACGCTATACGGGTAAAGTCCATTTATCATTTACTATTTAATTGTAGCCTAGAAACTTGGTATTTGTGTGTGACAGATTACATTTTTATAGGGTACAGAGGGTCAATTAGATCAGTTATATTTTGACTGATCCGGTGTCTGGCACGAGGAGACATTATTTGTTTGCCTCATTAACCAGTCACAGACTTGCATCAAAAGTTGTATTTATGGGCAATTCAGTTTGCTATAGATGAATGAAATTGCTGAAATTGGATATCTCTACGCCTCTGCCAACTTAAGCCATGCAAAATGGGTCCTTTGGGCTGTCTGTGATTATATGTATTTCAGAGCCTTAAAGCTGGTGTCTAACACCAAATGCATGAGAGCTGGCAACCTGTCAGTAGGCAGGTATGCATACATTTTAAGGCCACTGCTGCAGCTCGCCTCAAGCAGCTGAAGGTTTAGAGTCTTGCTCAAGGGCACCTTACTGATGATAGTAAGAGAGACGCAAGTGGTGGTCCTTTTTGTTCCCTGAGTAAATCCCTGGCCTCACATGAAGTGACTATCCCCACAATGAACTGATAATTAAGACATTGTAAAAATCCATGGTTTGTTGATTTTCACAACATAAGCATTTCATTTGGCTATTTAATCTTAACACTTCCCGTGAGTCATGATGTTTTTCTTATGAAGACCTGCCCACGAGTGTTAAGAACCGCACATAACAAAGGTTTTAGGTTTACATGAAGGCCATTTGGAAGCTCTTGTATTTGCAGAAACATTATTAATGTGCAAAGAAAGCAAGACAAGGTGAAATGGGTTTCCAGGTGGACACACAGGACTTGGTGATAACTGCAATATCTCTGTTTGTTAGGGAGTGCAAACAGTGACTGGTTAGTGATAAAGTGGCGGCGACTTTGAACAACCAACCATCAACTCCCACACAAAGGCTGTAACACTGTTGGCATGCACATCAAGAAAAACGTCCGTTAGTAAAATGTTAGAATGAGAGAGAGGACAGTATTAGCCACCACAAAGTATTTCAACAGACCTTCTGGAATTTATTTTGCTTTAATTTCTTCACTTTGTTAAAAAGAGCATGGGGCCAAATACGCTGCTTGAACAAAACACTTCTATGCTGTTGGGCACAGAGACTAATGAATACATTATCTTGAACATTATCCTGTGTAGATAATAGTTTTAGAGTGGATGCTAAATGAGCTTTAAACTCTCTGAAGTTTTCTGATAAACTAGACTACACACATCCAGGATATATTGAGATAGGCTATAAACGTACTGTATATGTACTGGGCTAAAATAAATGAATTTGATATCAATACTTTCCTTTGAAAGTCTGCAAGGATATTTCCAAATTAGTGTTCATATTAGAAAAAATTGCAAAGGCCCCAGGGGGAAATCTTGGGCTTGTCAGACCTGTAAATTGGTTATACTTGGGCGGCTGTGGCTCGGTGGGACAAGCAGCTCATTCCTTATCCTCAAGGTTGGAGGTTCAATCCCTGGCTCCTACTGTCTGCACGTTGAGGGGTCCTTGAGCAAGACACTAAACCCCAAGTTGCTCCCCGGGCTCTTTACAGCAGCCCAATGCTCCAGAAGTGAAATTTCATGTATGTAGCGGTATGTTTGTGATGAAGGAAAAAGCTTGGGATGCTGTCATACTGGTACCTTTTTTTCGTGTTTTTTCAGCTTGCAAGGTTTTATGCTTTTACATTCATTATTTTTCAAAGGGATTTTTTTTCTGATATACTGTATATATCTGATGACTGCAGTTACTTTGCGGATGAAAATCTCAATTGATTAGTGCTTTAAGCTGATGAAATATGATGTATTTCTGTCTCCTAAACTGTTTAATCAATCACCAGAATTCAAATATTCAAAGGAATCAGATCCTACTTAAGTTAAAGTGGTAGTATTTCAAAATCTTACCTTTATTTTTTTTAGATGAGATTCAACTTTATTGTCATTGCATAGTACATGTACTGAAACAAATAAATGCAGTTTAGCAGAAGTGCAAATAGCAGTTAAGTGCAGAGCCGTGTACAGAATACAGTTTAGAATAAATATTGCATTTTGAATAAACAGTAAGGGGTATGAATACAATAGACATGTAGCCTATATGAGCAGTGTGAATAAAGTAGGAGATGCAGATATAAGTATACATATAAAATATAATGCAGGGTGATTTCAAGTAATAGTGGACATTTCACATAGAATAAACCACAGGAGGTATATTGAACAGGTCAACGCCTTGATCTCCCTGTATCTTTGCAAAAATGAATCATAACGTGGTGTCTGCTATTCTTCAAAGTCATAATAACATCCAACAATTTCATGCTTTGGTGTAATTTTTTTAATCATTTGCTTTAACATTCAAAGTCAGGTTGGAACAACAGTGTGATGGATTTAGAAACTGGCTTCATTATTTTACAGAAGTGACTTTAACCAAATATTTATGCCAGTCACATGACTTATCTGTCACTAGACAGTAACATGACTCACATCAGTCGCTAGTCATGTGACTTGTTTGTCACTCGCTTTCAAGTTTTCACAAAAAATTGTCCTTCTAACATAAAAAGCATTCAGGTTGCCAATTTAAGATATAAAATGTCAACAATTTATTTGAAGGGAGAACTGGGCTCTCCTCCATGGTGACCTTCCAAAGGCTCAAAGTTTGCATCGATTTTTCTTATTGCTGAGACATAAAAGTGACTGTGGGATATTACACAGGGCTGAGATTAACCCTGGGTTCTCTTCCACCTTTAGTTGCCATATGGCTTCATATGAATTACTTTAAAAGCAAGTGAGAATGATGGATGGATCACATCAGTGTGTGATGAGTGTCGGTAACTAATATTTTTCAAGTGTTTTTTATAAAGTACAGCAACAAAGAATTAACTGCAATTTCGGATCATTAATGGGAAAATCTTACTTGTGGTAGCTGTTTTAGAGGTCATATGTGAAGGGCTTCACATACAGTATTATTTCCTATTTGGAATTTTAATTTTGAGATAATTTAACGAATATGCCATTTTGGGAAACTATTATTTGAGTGTTATTATTTGATAAGCAGCATATTTTTCTTCTATAGTGACTTTGATAAAGATCAGACCACATGGATGAATTATGCATGGATGAAGGTAAGTCAAAAGGGGTTCACTTCTGTTTTTTTCAGCACTGTAGTAGGACAGCAAAAGTACAGTAAGTGTTATCAGCGAAGTGTACACAAAGTTTTTAGTACTAAAAGAAAAACAACGCTTTGGGCTGTTAATTTTGTCTTAATCATATTATATGGAATGTTAATACTGATACATTAATGTGAAAATAGCATTTGACTGTAGTAGTGGGTAGAAGTGCAGCTAGTTTAATTACTTATCATTTTACAGTTAATCTATAACACTATTTTATATAATATATATATATAAGTCAAGCAACACATGTCAATTTCCATTGGTTACATGCATACAGTCTTTTCAAAACTAACTTTCTTCATCAAAGAAAACAACTTTGTTGGCAACAAAACTACTTAGTTAGATTTCGGTTTCGGTTTCGGTCCAAATAACTAAGAAAGTTACGTTACTTAAGTACGGAGGTTACGTGACAAATAAATCAATGTGGACTTCTCATTCTCCCTCCGTCCCTCTGTGCGTTTTTGCAGCCTTTATACTTCCTAGTTCATGATTACACAGATTAAGTACAAATTGATTTTGTTGGAAAAGTAATTTTTTGTAGGTATAGCTACAAACGCTGGATGAGAACACCTGATTTATTTGCACATAAACAATGTCATTTGAAAATATAACATTTACAACAACTTTTTTAAGTCACCTTTAATTTAAGTAAAGAGACTGAAACACCTCACACTGATGTGTGACATATGCGTAAATGGCATGTATTCGTTTTCTTGCATGTCTCTCAGTGCATTAGGACTCAGACAAGCATGTACATATACTTGCCAGAACACATGTGCCTAATAGTAGGTGGATGTGTATATATGTGTGTGCATGCATATATTAGCCGTCTTCCTACAAGTGTTGCACTACACTGAGGCATTTTGAAGGCTGAATGGAGGAGTGTAGAGGAACAGGGAGGGACAAGGTCGCTTTCAGAGGAGGGAGGAACTCAACACATAAATCCTCCAGCTTCTCTTTGATAAGCCTTCAATTCAACAGGGATCATGTACCATGCTAATAGCTGCCTGCTTTAACCTCCACATAACACACACACTTACACACCACTAGCACTTATACACAAACAAACACATAGAAGCACATATATGTGTAACTTATAGAACTAAATCTATGTAACACATGTTCATATTTAAATACACCAAAACACATGCGTGCTAACAAGCAAAAACAGTGGATAAAACTGGCTGTGAAAAAAGATATTATACAGTCATCTCTGAACGAAGTAGAAAAATAACAACACACATTCTTGAGGATACTACAACAAATGTATATAAGGAGGCTTTGTTTAAATCTAACCATAGTAACTTATCCACACACCCCCCAACACACTCACACACCACACCCCCAGGCCAAAATCAGGCCATTTCTGTCTTAATATGTTCACACAATTAAGTCAACCTAATGGGAGTGGACAGGCGCCCACTGTCATGGCTGCCCGACACAATATGCTATAATTACACATTCACTAAATGCAAACATCTGAAAATGTTGTCTTCTGTAAGACTCGGGATCATGAAAGAATAAAAGGGTCCAGGGATCTGAAGCAGACCTGCTAACTGTTGAAGCTACAGCTAACACCCATCCTTATTAAGATCCCAACAGTAAGATGTATTGTGGGTGAGAAAGGAGATTTGTTCTGGAGACTTACATTTTCTTTCGAAATGTGTAAAAACAACTTTTCAGGTTTTGTGATATTTAAAACTAAAAAGAAATGTTCCTCATATTTTCTACTTTCACCAAAAGCATAACGCTGTGGTACATAACACATCCAATGCATTTCATTGAATATAAACTTTTTGTTCCATCATTGTGAAAGCAACAAAACCAAAGCAAGTGTTTTCATGTTTTCTGCAGAACAAAGTGTTGAGATGAAAGCAGTCCTGCTTAATTAATTAGTATGGGTGTTTCTCTAAGCTTTGAATGCATTCAGGGATGTTAATGCAGGTTGCAGACAGATGCGATTCTAAATAGCACAACACTGTGAGCCCTAACTATAGCACACCATGACCCCCACGCTACACATAGAGAAATAAAATGATTTGGAATGAAGCATAGCATAACCCTTTACTGTACTGTAAATAAATATGTGGAACAGGTAGGCTTCAGGACAAAACACCCAATGCTGACTGTGTTTGTCTGACTTCTCTGCAGAGAAGAGATTAAATAATGTCAGTAACTACAGACCATCTTGTGATGGGATCCCACCAGCCACAACGCCACATCGTACCAGGGGCGTTAAGTGGGGGAGCCAATGGCCCTTTGCCAATTCCTAACCCTTTACTTATGGCCCCTCTTTTCGGATCACACAAATCATAGAACCCGACCTTCATTTTTAATCTCAACAAAACACCTGTGAAATTTTGATGCTGCATCTTACACAGTTGTGGCGCTATCGCGTTAGAATCACTCCACATACAGACACAGATTCAGCTGCCATGTGACAATTTAAAAATGAATGGAATATAATGCAGTAAGGCTCATCAGTCAGGAATTGTGACTTGCTGTATCAAATATTAATTCTCCTGTAGAACAACTCTGCATGATTTACTCTTCCCTCCTCTAAACACTGGATGTAAATAGCTCCTATGTGTTTCAGCAGGATTTCTGCACTTTAAAACATATTCAACACATTAGTGTTGTCTGAGGACAAAGTTATAACATTTTGAGAAAAAAGTGGTAATATTATGAGAATTAAGTCATAATTTAATGAGATAAAGTCATAATATTTCAAGAAAAAAATTACAAGAATAAAGTAACAACAATCCCCCACCCTGACACAATTTAGGCTGGCAGCCTACCCCTTCAAACACACCCCAATTGTGGTCTGATAGGAGGGTAAAGGGGCATCCCAGTTTGGGAATAACGGTGACCACCCACCACATGGCCAAGCCCTCCTTCTCATCTGTGTGGTAGTTGGGCTTCTGGGCAAACAGCTTCCAACAAGACCAAAGTTTGGTCCCCACTTTGTGAGAGAAACTGACCCCAGCCTGCTGTCTGATGCAGCCACACTAGCAGCTCTGTAAGGTATTAAGTCTCAGTGAGAAACTGTTCAATAAACCAAAATACTAAGACATTGAAATTTTGACCTGATATTCACATACACAAAGACCATGACTGTCTGCACCAAATTGCATACTGCATCCCGTTGATGTAGATGTGATAATCCTTCCAGTCTGGTTTTCTTTTGTATTCACTTCCTGTTTTATTTTGTTGTCACGGTTCTTGTGTATGGTGTCTAGTTTTACTTCCTGTAGGTTTCCCCACACACCTGTACCTTGTTTGTAATTAAGCTTGCCCTATTTATACCCTGTGTTTCCACTTCCCCTCTGCCAGATTGTTGTCGTCTCCTTAGTGTGTACATGTCTTAATTTCCTTGTGTTTGCTTGCCTGGTTCATGACTCTGCCTGGATTTTGGATTTTGTGCTTTTTCCCTGAATGGACTTGGTCGCTTTCTCTGACTGCCTTCCTGTGTATGACCTCTGGAGTTTAAGTTTTATTTTGAACTATATTTTTGTCTCCGTTGCTTCCTTCTGCGTCTGAGTCCCAGTTTTGTACAGAAGTGTTGCAGTAGAGAGATTAAGTGAAGGTTTTGAATTGCAGGTTGAAAAACCAGGGTTCATAAGATCCATTGTTAGATTAGATAGTTAGATTTACGAAAAGATTATCGTTTGGGTTAAAATAACTACCGAAGTGCCGTAACTCTCCTGGCTGAAAGATCGCTGTTTGTGCTTTTGCTGTCTTTTTACTTCCTTGGTCACGATTACGTGGATCATATACGAAATAATTGAGTTTGATATCTAGGAATTACGTTGCATTCTTTGTCGTAGGTATATCAAGGAATGCTTGATGAGACAAGCCTGCACATTCTATGGCAATCCATCCACTAGTGGTTATGAATTTTAGGCTGAGTCAAAGTGACATTGCCCTTATCCATCAGTGTTAGTCTATTTTTTTTGCATCTGCGCCTGTTGAATTTTTTGTCTTTTGATGAATGTATTTATGGCGAGATGAGAGGAGAGGCACATCTAAGGTTGTTTTGCTGGGAGTTTAGTGCAATTTTGGTGTTTATTCTGGCACAGAATTTGTAGGCAATTGTGTTGGATGATGACACAGAAGCTTACATTTTTTTTACATTAACTCAAATTTTTTTGTGCATCAAAATATTTTTTTTATGTGATTGTGGAAGATTCTTACCAATGATTCCAGCCACATAAGTCTCTAAACGTCAGTACTGATTTTCTATCTGATGAATAAGTTTATGACAACAACTCAGAGAACTTTTCTGTGCAGTGCATTAAACACTTGAAGTCATCATACAACAGCAAGAAAGATATCCGTATTTCATCTGATTTATGATTTGATAGAGAAGCTGTGAGTAGTTTAATTCATAGCACAGAAGAAGAAATTGTTCTCTCCATAGAATATATATAAAAAGTTGACATTGTTGTCGTGACGTCACCGATTGGTTTTTGGACTGCTGTTTTTACCCGTCAAGTTAGTTTTATCTGTAGCAATTTTCTGAATATGACCATAGGCATCTTATCAATCACAAGATCGCCCACCCCAAAACAGAACCTGCTTTATGGTCTATTTGACTCTAAATGGTCCATAATTTACGAAATGAACATCATGCTGTATTGAAGAAGACTTGAAACTAGAGATTCAGACCATAAACTCATGTTTACTGAGGGAATAAATCAAGAGAGAAGAAGGGTCATAAGAGAGAATGCAATGCATGACACTATCTCTTTGGCTTCTTTTATCAGAACGGAAGGTTGCTACCTGCAACCCCGACAGATATAAGGTCAGGTCAGGATCTAACAGTAAATCATTTTTTTTTTTTTTTTTTTTTTCAAGACTAGACTTGAACACTCTAATAGTTTCCAAGATTAACAACTACAGTAAAATCATCTCGCATAACGATTGTGAACACACCCTCATTCAATTCTCTAACCACTACTGAAAACCTTCACCCACATCCCTCAACCAATCTTTCCTTTGTTTTGTTCAGAAACCACTAAGCTAATGCAAACATCCCAAACATCGTGAACCAGGAGGCCTCCAGGGCAGCAGCCTGCCACATGTCTAACATTAACTTTATTTATTTATTTTACCTTTATTTTATCTGAAATATTTCCCATTGAGATTCATATTCTCCGTTTCTAGAGAGTCCTGGCCAAGACTGCATCATACAAAGTTTCACATAAAAATAAAAATAAACATCAACAGGCTTAAAACAAAACATCCAAAAAGTTTAAAAATAAACAATGAAAAAATGACACATTAAATAATCAAGCTACAGACTGAAAACAAACAGTATATTTCAGCAACATACACACACATCTTTGTATAAGTGTGTTGCATGCTATCTGCATAGCTCAATGAATGATAGCACTATTTTCAAGTCATTGTAATCTATGATGCTGAAATTGGTAAACATTACCCCTGCTAAACATCAGCATGTTAGCACCACTGTCTCTGAGTATAGGCTCACGGAGCTGCTATTAGACTGTTGACTACTTGGCATTTTGTGAAAAATACTTCACTGTTTTACCTGCAAAGCTTATCCACTTACAACACCAGTTGACAAACAGGAAATTAGTTAAAATTCAAATGCTTGATCGAAGGCACAAAATGTCAGCCATCAAATTCATTCAAGAAATATTTAGATTGCTATTGTCCCGTACAGGTTGTTAATGTTAACACATTTTGGGTGAATCTGTGTTTAGCATGGCAATTGATGCTACGTAAGGCTTCCTCTGACACTTAAGAAGTGTTGAACAACTAATACAGTAAATGAACTGTGCCACTCTATACGCTGTAAATGAGGGCAGTGGGACAACAAATGATACATTCCTCAGACAAGAGGGTTTCCACTGCCTGCTCTCAAATAAAAGAGGAGCAGACGCTGCTCTATAAACAATGCAGGGCCCTCTCGCTGGGAAAACTTTTAGCATTTTATGCCATTCCCCAACTTCTCTGCTTCAACTGGCCAAGGAAGTGGGAAAAGTGGTCATTGCAGGTCAAAGAAGGCCTACAGGGGTCTTATTAAGCATCATTCGTTTTAAAGTGCTCCTTAACTGTTACTTTGATTAAAAACCAACAAAACAAAAGCAATAAAAATATTCAAATACGGTTCTTTGAAGAACGCTTTCATGATAAGAGGTTGTTTTCAATATTTTGCAGCAGTTTCTCTAAAACATGTTACAGTAAAAAAATAATAATAAAAAAAAAAAAAAAAATGACTCGAATGTTGTACAAAGACAAAAGTTCTGGCAGTTCGCTAGAAACAGACACGTATACGCGCACACAAAATACACACAGTCACAAACACACACGTATAGATCAGTTAAAGCCTCCACTGACACAATCCAGCCAGTGGCATCTGAGGAATCCTAACAGGGTTTTAATGGGCTGTGGAGGCAACAAAGACATCAAGAAGGCGTTGAAAGAAAAGGTGTGTGTGTGTGTGTGTGTGTGTGTGTGTGTGTGTGTGTGTGTGTGTGTGTGTGTGTGTGTGTGTGTGTGTGTGTGTGTGTGTGTGTGTGTGTGTGTGTGTGTGTGTGTGTGTGTGTGTGTGTGTGTGTGTGTGTGTGTGTGTGTTGAACTGGAGAGCTGTCAGTGAATCAAATAATGAAGACAGAGTCATAAGCTTTCTCACATTACTAATGGTAAACCACTGTTGCTGAGGTATACTTGTTCAGACACAGCTATAATATATGATTAATCATTTCCCCACGTCATTAATGAAACAACCTGTTACTGCAATCAATCAAAATCATTCTGAGAGAGTGGATACTAGTTTTTTTCCATAGTGTAATCAGGCTCTGTCGACTGGAGCTCATTAGCTTAAGCTTTCTAAAATGAGTTTTATGAAGTGATTTGTGTTTAGAGTCTCACATAAAATAGTCACCACATATACAAGGGAGTTATTGAAAAGCTATATACTCTAATTTAGAGTAAATCTAAAGAGAAACTGGAGTACAAATAAAAATAATACCAGCATCAGTGCTGTTTCACGCTTACCTCCTCCCTCCCTTTCTGTCCTACAAGTCTTATCTATGGCCATTTGTAGCAGCCATTAGCATTGAAGGGTCTGGTAATCTCTAGCTGCAGGGAAGGAAATTCACTTTCAAAGGCCGAGGCCATTCTCTGCCCCCTCTCGTACAACCTCCCCCTCCGTCGCCTCCTCCTCCCCCCCCTTCTCCTGGGCCCAGAGGCTTTATGTTGACATCTGTCCACCACATTCCAAACACATCTCCTCATCATACCTGTTGGTCCAACACAAAAAACGAGTCTCTTTCTCCATGAAAAAAACACATTATTACATGCTACAGTTGTATAATGTCACGTTTGTGGCTTAGCTTGTCCTTCTTGAGTGTGTGTGTGTGTGTGTGTGTGTGTGTGGTGTGTGTGTGGGTGTGTGTGTGTGTGTGTGTGTGTGTTTGTTTGTGTCTGTGTGTTTGTTTTGTTGATCACTGAGAGAAATTTGGTAATATGATAGTAACGTAGAAGTGTCCTGCATGACATGTGTGGTAGTGGAAATATTATACTATACTGCACAGTCCCGATGTAACCTATGATGCATTAACTGCTATATGTTGTTATACTGTCAATACAAAAAACATGGAAACATGGTAACAAACTTAAAGGTCTGATGATAGCGACAATGGAGACCATCCTTTCATGATTTATGTCATATTCATGGCCTGACAGAGGCATCAGAGAACTGAGCGGCTGCATAGGATCAAGATTTAGATATGGATTTAAATTTACGATGATTTGCATTTGCAGTCCCGGGAGGCATGTATCTCCAATCTCAGATCAAAGACTTCTGTGATGAGTTAGTACAAAACAAAGCTCAAACATGAGGGTTGATAGGCAACAAGGTTTGTCAGTGCTCAAGTGACTGCTGAAAGAAAAGCCTTTTTCTCTCTGTAACCCCTTCCCATAAAAATGTCACTCAGTCCCCATCCAGAACAATATGCCGACACACTGATTCACACCCTCTTCCTCGCACACAAGGGTGTGAACAATCAAATTTCACTTTTCGAGAAAAAGAAAGATGACTGCTTTTTCTTGGTTCTTTAGTGGCAGAAACAAAAAACAGAGGGATGTATATCAGTCGCGAGTAAATTAGGACCTCCGCTAAGTCATCACAATGAACCAAGGCAAGAAGCAGCAAGTCAAGCAAGCGTGCTTAAAGTGTATATGTTGCATCTGCTTACAGATGACTACCTAATTAAGATTTAAACAATGACAGTCATCAACATAAAAGCACAACATGAAGTTCTGTGTAAAATGAAGTGTAGGTTTTCGTCCTCTGAAGCTGTTCTAGGCAGCCGAAACTGACACAAGTTTTGAAGATGTGATTACTAATGTGGGCAACATGGTGGATCAGAGGCTCTGCCACAGTCCTCCCTCTGTGGATTGCTTGCGTGGGTTTCTTCTATTCATCTCAAGTTCACTTAACATTGCCCATGATTGTAAATGTGTCTGAAGGTATTTTTTTTAATTTATAACCTATGACATTTTGGGATTTTTTTTTCAATACAACAATAAAAAGACCAGAAGGAAAGCTAGATGCAATGCCACATATGTCCACTAAGGGTAAAAAAAGCGTGGACTCAATTAAAAAGGTTCCAACATCAAAAGCTCTTCAAATAAAATGTATTTATACATTATGTTAGGCAATTTTGTCACATTAAAAGATGCTTGGGATCACAGAAGCATGCAATGGCAGACAATGTAAAAAAGAATCTTGCATTAATTAATCATTTGTCGCTTCTCCGGGTTGTCTTCTATTGGCTACTCCTCTGGTCCTCGAAGGCTTCTTGAACCATTTCTGACCAATAAGGATGCATATTCCATGCCACAGGACTCGCTTGCACATGATGAGGACCAGCAGAATCACGACAAGAGTCCCAGAGAACATAGTCCAACCTACAACATATACAACAGTTAATCAATACAAAAATAAATCCAAATACTCATTCAGTTGCAATGTAATGTGTGATTTGTCATCTGATCAAGTTTAAAGGCAAAAGTGTCTTTAGTTGTTCCCAAACAGCCACATTTGAAGGTGGAGTGAAAAACTGCTGTCATCCTGCAGCATCCCACTGCCTCCCCGATCTTTCTACAACAACTCTTGTGTGATTGTCTTTGTAATTCTTACGCAGTGAACAGGACACATGGGTCTAGAATGCTGTTTGGGCAAGCACTTTGTCTAAAATGCTTCTTGCTGTAGAACTTCCATTTAGATAGGGTAAAGACACAGCACTGCTTTCAACTAGGAGCCAAACTGAAGAAGACTAAAATGACTTCTGACTGGCTGAAAAGCAATCGTTCTTATGTTATCGCTCTCAAATTCAAAGCAGAAGACACTAACTAAAAGACAATACACCATGACACGAGAAAAATGAAATGCTAGTTAATGAAAAGTATGTGGGTTTTTCTTTATTTTGGCCCAAACATCACTTGATCATTTTTAAGACAACTGGGTGCTGCCAACATGACAATGGCCTCGTGCCCAAAGTAAGGTTAACAAATAGTTAATTTTTTCAGTTTAGTGGGGAAGAATTTACTGCACTGCACAGAGCCCTGACCTTTACCCCATCCAACACCTTTGGGATGAACGACGTGAGCGAGACGTCATCGCCCAACATCAGTGCCCAACTTCACTTTAGGCTTCACTGTGCTCAGAAGAAAGTTTTTGCCTAAAAGTTCAAATTTTAATGAAGTGGTATTTGGGGATACTGCGTCTGACAATTTTTGTAACTTTCTTAAACAGCAGTTCAACAGGCATGCTCGCTCTACGCCTGACCATGTTTGCAGAGGTGGAGATTAGCCTATACAGGATTTAAACTTTCAAGCTCTCGGTTTTGCTTTTTTTTACCCAACTACCTTTGTTCCCTTGTCGTGCAAACACAACAATTTGAATGTCTTTGAGTAAAGATTGTCAGCCCAAAAAGGGTTCATACATGTTCTGAATTCCCCCACTTAAAGGCCATGCGAAAAGCCTGTCGTTAGGAACAAATTAAAGGCAGGATTCATCGCATTTCGCCCCTCTCTACAACGCCAGGCTTTTTGCCTCACCTTTAAGTTGGGGCATTCAGAACATGTATGAACATTTTTGCTCTTTTTGGTGGCATTTATTTTCATTTCATAGAGGATATTAATGTACTTGTAGTTGAATAGAAGCAAATCGCAGCAGAAAGGTTCCAAAAATCTAGGCAAAAAGCCCTCCAAAAATGAGCAGAGGCTGTCATAGCTGCATGAGACCTCCCACTCTCAGCTATGAGTTAGATATTTGGTTGTTAACATACAATTTAAGGTTTTGGAATTTGAACATTCACGTGTGGGCTTCTAATTTCCAAAATGGAAATTAAAGATTGAGTTGGAAAAGGAATGTAGAACAAAAGCTAATCAATTACAGTAGCAGGAGTAAAAGTAAGTCATTACCTCCTCCCCAAAATGTGTTGTTGTGTGTGTGTGTGTGTGTGTGTGTGTGTGTGTGTGTGTGTGTGTGTGTGTGTGTGTGTGTGTGTGGGTGTGTGTGTGTCCTCTTCAGTCTAATAACAATGATAGCTCTGTGGAGGGCTGCTCCACTACAACCCTTGATAGAGAGATACAGAGAGAGAGGGACCAGGATAGAGAGAGCATGGTAAAAAGAGGTCTGATTTGTGGAGTGTGCCTCACACCCTCCTGTCGACGCCCCCTCTCCTCTCTCTCTCTCTCTCTCTTTCTCTCCTCTCATTCCTTTCTTCTCAGCCACTCTGATGTAATCCAAAGGCCTCTGCAGGAGCAGCTGCACAGCGAACCAGCCTTCCCTCCTTCCCTCTCCCTTTCTTTAAATCTCTTTCTCTCTTTTCTTTGCACTTCCACAGGCATGCGAGGCGAGGCGAGGCGAGGGAGAGGAGGGCGCTCAGACACAATTGGGGTCTTTTTCTGCCCTGAAAAAAAGGGGCTATCGCCTCACATCTCCTTCTGTTCCCCTTCTACTGTACTATACTGCAGGCGGGTGGGTGGGTGGGTGCAGTGGCACAGTGTCTTGGTGTGCTGAAAGGCCAACATAAAGAGAAAACTGCACATAAATAACAGAGCAAGACAGCAAATGTAGCTGCAGGCAAACAGTGGTGACTTTAAACAACAGTGTAAGCAGGGATGCACTAAAGCTGAGTTTATTCACAGTTGGGGAGTTTACCTAAAAACATCTTGAACTCCAATATCAGGGGAATCAGCCCCAAACTACAGCCAGTCCACCAAAATGTCCATAAAAACTATGCACTGATGCTATGAATTAAGTCGTAGTATCCATACTTGAGAAGAATATTCCCCTGAATATCTTTAAGAACATTCTGATGTTTTGGTTTATGTTGGAACGAGTTCCAAAGCTCTGCTAGCAGCACCTACAGGCTGCAAGGCTTATTACTCCTCACATCATTGTGGGAGGAATATACATGCTGACAGTACTCTCAATACAACTCAGTGGCATTGACAGAGTAACGTTCGTCCTGAGGTTGACGCTACTAAGAGGAATCGATGTGCTCAGCAAATCTTAAAGCATATTGTCCATTAAGTTTTGATTTGGTGTTTGGAAATGAAAAAAATTGGCCTGACCCATGTTTAGCAGAGTTAAAACTATGAAGTCATTATCCAAATCACACAGGATGAAGCGTACTGTGGCACAACTTGTGTTGCATTTATCATAACCTTTCCTTTTTTTTGATTCAGCATACAAAACACTAACTCAAGGAAGTCCATTCTTGACCCTGGAATTAGTGTGTGTAACAAAATGATCTCAACTCAAGGGCTTCTTATTAGCTTTCAGCCACATGTCAAGGACAGGCGATACAGCTTATAAATAGCTAATAATTGGTGAGTTTGTCAACTTGGACTCTGAGTTCACATTACAGGAAACTTTGAATTTGTGTCAGAGACATGAAGGAGCAGAAGCCGAAGAGAGCTGAGCTGCAGTTTGATACTGGGATAGTCCTCTCAGTATGTTACAAACTGGTTTTGGCTTGATTATTCTGTTTGAACAGATTACACCATTTATTCAACACTGTAACTTCTGCTTCAACCATATAACATTAATAAACAGTTGTAAACACGTGAGACGTGTGGTGTCAACTGCTGCTCACATTTGATTGACCTCATACTTGGTATATTGAATAAAGAACAGCCATTTAGACTGGCAGACTCGACTAGCCTTTAAGGGAAAAATAAATCACCACGTTTATTTTAGAGCAATTAGTGAATCTGGAAAACATAATTAACAACACCACACCCTATGTACCTTCAAAACCAAAAGGCTAGATGAGAAATAAATAAACATGATTTTGAAATATCCGTTGTTCACTAATGTCAGTGTCACCAGCAGGATCTTTAAAGATGACGTTCCAAAGATGTCTCTGAAAAACCTCTTAAAATGAGGTTTGTCCTTATGTCTTTAAATGTTGAACATGAGAGGTTTTAACTGTCGTTATTATAACCATAAATATTATTCAAAAGTACGTAGATTGTAGATAAACATGTACCTCACCTTTTAAAACCAGGTTGAATAAATGGCCGTAAAATCCCAGTAGTGGATTGCGTGTTAGATGAATGACAAAGCGTTAACTATCCAGCACAACGGTAGCTGAGAATAAAAGTCGTCAGAAAACAAGCTGCTGTATTGCACACTGGGGGTGGGAAAAAATGTCCTTGATTTGACTTCTCTGATACTGTTTAAGTCAATATTCTGCTGATATAGACACCAGACATGCAGACTCTCAGGGGAAGGCCAGCCAGTTTAGAACACCACAAGCAACAATCTGTTACAGTGTTACTTCAATGAGTTGTAAACCAAATTTAACCTGAGACAACAGTTTAATATGAATCCAACAGTGTACAAGATATCACTTGTGTGTATCCTAACAGGTTAAATGTGTTCAGCCATCTTCACTGTCAAAAGAGAACAGACATATTTAAAGCTGCACTAAGTGACTCATTCAGCTGCTTTTGGGAAGCACAGCAAGCTGTAAATATGACACTGACTTGAAATCAGTCTAAAAAGTTGTTATTATGAAATTTCTTTACACATCCAGCGGACTCAAAGCAACAACAACTTTTCATTTGAAATTGTGTTTGTGTACACCCAATGTTCTGTCTCTTTAAGCTCTGTTTTAAATCTCCACCAACTCCTGAGGAAAAAGTCTGTCTCTGTCAGCTGCTAAATGCTCCACTATGTTCATCAACTAATCTCTAACAGAGTCTGTTTGCTGCTGAGCAGGTAGTCTCCGGTGCTTTTTTAACAGCATTGTCTCTGCCTGTCTCTGTCGTTGCCTGCTGCTGGAAACCAGGATGATGAGAGTGGTGAGATTGAACCAGCACCGTGACGTTGCAGGCTGTACACCCAAACAATGAACTGGAAGAGGCTGATAGAGCGGGGGGGAACTTCAGTCAGGCTGTATTTCTCTGTGGTGCTATGAGCGACTATATAGGTGCCACATAAGGCCATGTCCACATTAACCCCGCTTTTCAAATGAAAACGGGGTTTTAAAACTAAAACGATCTCCGTCCACACATGCGTTTCAGCATCGTTTTCGAAATTATGTGCGTCCAGACTTGCTCCCCTGAAAACGAATATCACGTGACTATTCACGTACACTGGGCATGCACATGCTGGTGTAAACAGGAAGTACATTAGTTGCTTGGTTACAGATAATAGATTACACTACTCTTGATACTCGTCTTGCTTGATTCTTAAGAACTTCCTCTAAAATCTTCCTCCATGAACTCAAACAGACACATTTCGTGGACATTTTTAGAAGGTTTATTTTACTATAGGTCTAACTCTATCTTTCCCACACAGACAGCAAATTTACTTTAAATTAACAGTTATTAAACGAAGTTTACTAGATTATGGGTCCATACATTTGTTCAACACAAGTCCGTCAGAAGTCCGTTCCATAGGGCTGATGACGCCGCTGGACAAGCCGGGGTAGCCATGCATCACCTATGTTCCCCTGGGTCCTAAGTCCCTACGAGCAAGGCTTCTTGTTGTCAATCAATTTGTAACAAATACTACATTATCCATGTTGAATTAACTTGGTAATCAATCGGTATCAAGGCTGTTGTTGTTGTTCTCTTCCGGAAAAAGGGTCACGTGTTAAGGAGGTGACGAATCAGGAAAGGACACGTCGTAACTGCTAAGAACCAATCAAATAGCGAACGCGGGTACCATCGTTTTCGGACTGCTTCGTTTTCCCGCATCCACACTATCAGGAAAACACGGCGTTTTCAAACTTATCCGTCCTCGAGAGCGTTTTCGAACTCTAGTGTGGACGCTTGGTGCAAACGCAGCAAAATATATTCGGATTCATTTGAAAACGGGTTAGTGTGGATGTGGCCTAAGGTAGCTTTGTTAATGTTGATGTGAGTTGCAGTCCATGAATCTGACATGTAACATTATCAAACAGCAAGCATGAAGAGATTCCTGCAACTGAATTCTCTCACTAATCTCAGTTCACAATCTGAGAAGCACAGTTTATACCAACATACCTCTGACCTGCCTGACCCCTGCTCCAACTGAAGGAAACCACGAGCAGCGGAAACCACTTACCTATGTATGTGTGTGTTTATGTGTGTGTGTGTGTGTGTGTGTTTCTGTTAAAGAGGCCACTGGTGTTTATTTATGCCTGTCTAGGTGTCATGCCTCTTACTGAACATGGTACTTCCCAGTCACCAGGTTAGAAGGACCACAGAGGTCACATATGGTGTGTCCTAGAGGCATAAATGCATTGTGTGTGTGTGTGTGTGTGTGTGTGTGTGTGTGTGTGTGTGTGTGTGTGTGTGTGTGTGTGTGTGTGTGTGTGTGTGTGTGTGTGTGTGCGCGTGTAAACGCAGGTTAGGATCAATCAGCCGTGTTTGTTGATACTTTCAGAGAGAGGTGAACCAGCTACTGCTTCTGGGAATGAACCATAGTGCTGATCATGTTTGGTCAGCCGTTTTGTGCCTATGCTTTGTAGTTTGACTGCAGTTACCCATGTCAACCATTTATTTATTTCCTATCATCAAGGTCTCCATTTAAGCAGCATGAACCATGACCCAAAAAATCCTAACCTGTGTCGGATCATATCATGAATTCATGTATTGAATTGGATTTAGCACAAAAGTATTGTGTATTTATTAAAAAAAGTTTCTTGCGCAAAACTACATTGTACAAGTTAACGTTTGAACACATAATGATAACCTTTTTTTTCCTTCTCCCAAAACTCATTTTTACTGAACGAAGCGTGAATGCATCATAATGGAACCAAATGGAACCTCCGTTAGCTGTTAGCTCCAGTGCTGCCAACATTACTAGTTTTCCACCGATTTGTTCATGTGTAGCATTATCAGGGATTGGCTACTAGAAAGCATCAATGTCGATCGCAGTAAAACAGAACTTCACACTATGATGGTTTAACTGTGAAATTAATCTGTGATTCACACACGTGCCGATCACGGATGGTAAATGGTAAACTGACTTCAAAGCGCTTCACTTCTACATTTCAGTCAGGAGAGACAAGTCAGATGAGGAAAAAATAATTGTTTATTATTAACAGATGGTATGTTGCAGTCTTGACAGAGTCTTTGGCGCTTGGACTCTACAGAGAGATTTGTACTCGAGGGGCGTTTGCCCCCCCGTGGAGTCCAGACACTTATAATGTGTAGACATTCTGTGTTTGAATATATATATTTCCAAACTTTTACCAGTGTATTAACTCTAACAAAGAGAATGAGTTAATAGAGTTTTGTCTGAGCACTGTCCAGGCGGAGCTGGAAAAGCAGCGAGATGGGAGGACAGAGAGGATGAGAAAAAGGAAGAAGAAGTTGCCAGACAATCAGCCCCATGCAGCCAACTGCTGTCTTGGCAAACAAGCAATACGTGCGTGTGCATGTGTGTGTGTGTTTCTAGGTTATCATCCAAAGCCTAAAGGTGAAAGCCATGCAACCAACCACCAAAGCCAGGATCAGTGCAGGGTGGCACACTTCACAGACAACATGGCACTGTAGCCTTGGAATGTGTGCGTATGTGTGTGTTTGTGTGTTTGCAGCAGGGTGCAGCACCCTGGGTGGCCTGGCCTGTTCAGCTGCCTTTTTGGAACCATCGGTGTCTGGGCAGCAGTATACTGCATACCGCAATGAATGTTGGGTGTCTAGTTATGGGTTATGGCTGCATGCTCAAGGACCTCTCATGGTTGCGCCGACTCACACTTTTTCTAAACACCTTTTGATGACATGTTTTATGATAAATTAATGCTAAATGGACATTTGCATGGTGCCTTTCTAGTCTTCCAACCCATCAAGGCACTCATCATTCATCACATTGTTACACGGATGGCATAGCTTTGGGGTTCAGTGTCTTGCCCAACGACACTTTGACACGCGCACTGGAGGAGCCTGGATGAGCCGCCGATCATCGATTGGAAGAAAACCCGCACCAGCCACAGCCACCATTGACTGCTTGCTGACTTCTCACTTACTAGTGTTTACTGCACCCCAACCAGTAGGGGCCACTAGAGATGACACAGATGAGTGCATCTCCATACCTATGTCTGCTACTCAGTTTGTGGTGTTTTTGGCTAAAAGCTAAGGGAATGGACAACGGCTTTGGCTAAATGATAATGGAACTATCAGTAAACATGCTACTTGGCTTCTCCTTCTGCTTCTGCGGCTCACTTCTATTGTTTGGGATGATGTGTTTGTCTAACCGCTCACAGTTGACAGAACTACCGAGAAACACACTGCTGTAGCACTACTATAATGATTGTTTGACGTGTCTTATACAAATACTTTGAGGTGATTGCCCGCATACATCGCTGCTTGTTGTGGGGTTGAACGAATTATGTTTATTCTTTCAGTCACACTATACAGCAGTGGTTGTTGCAAACACTGAGCACTGCAAACTGAGCTGGATAAGTTTATGAAGCTCAACACACCCTCTCGCCTCCTCTCAGAATTCCATAGAAGGGAGACAGAGAGGAGTCAGCATGAGCCAATCTGCCTCATTTTTTTGTCAGCTCACTGCAGAGAAGCAGGCAGGCTGGTGGGTGTGTGTGTAGGTGTGTGTGTGTGTGTGCATGTGTGTGTGTGTTTTACCTGTTTTGTGGGGACTCCCCTTCCTTTTGTGTTAGGGTTAAAAATGCACATCTCTTTAAGGTAAATCATTACATTTAGGATTGTTTAAGGTTAGGGTAAGGTTAGGTTAAGGTTAAGGTTAAGGTTAAGGTTAGGGTTAAGGTTAAGGTTAAGGTTAGGGTTAGGATTAGGCTTGTAATAGTTATTGTAGGGTAAGTCTCCAGGAAATTAGTGTAAGTAAATGCAATGTCCCCAAAAGTTCTCTCTCTGTGTGTGTATGTGTGTGTGTGTGTGTGTGTGTGTATGTGTGTGTGTGTGTGTGTGTGTGTGTGTGTGTGTGTGTGTGTGTGTGTGTGTGTGTGAATTCAGGGTTGTGCAGGGCAGATTTCATGGTTAGTTGATCGCAGGCATCCCAGGCCCGACCTTCATGACAGCTGCAAGAGCCACTACCATTAGCCCCCCCACCCCCCCCCCCACACACAGCTTACTTCTTTTTCTCAACTTGCTGTCCATCTTCTCCTCCCTTTGTCTATTCTCTCTCTGCCTTTTCTTTCTATCTTACCCTCACATCCCTGCCATCTGAGTATTATTTTCCTTTCTACAGAATGGCTTCATCTCCTCAGAGCTCATCTGTTTGCTTCTTAGCATGTGGTGTACAGCAGGTTTTTAGAGCTTTTTCTCTGAAATAGCAGCCTGCTGCTGCTGAAAACAACTTTATGAGAACAGTGAGGAGGAATCAGTACTAAAGTTGCGGCCCTGACATCCAAACAATGAGCTGAAACTCACTATAAAGCACTATAAACCCTAAGACTGTTTTTCCCATATTCTGAAGTCAGCTTTTTAAATAAATTGTCTAGTTAGGTAGAGTACAGTTCATTTAATGGGTGTCATTTCTCAGTGACTCCATTTTCATGTTGAGATGGTCAGAACTCAGCTATAGTCAGTCTTTTCTCTTTGGTTTCCTGGCCCTACTCTGTACATACAAGCCGACAAAGGAGGTCATTTTTTAGTTTTTAGCTTTAGTCTGGTCTTGCACTGCTCATTCCCAGAGCCTCTCTGCTATTCATCCTCATCATTAAAAGTTAATGAGTCTGGCTGACTGCTCTCCATTTATACCCCACGCTTAACTATAGATCAAGATCACAGAAGGGCCGTTAGCCTTGCTATCGATTGTTCTACTTAGTCCACGTTTATCATGTCAGACACCTTGTATAGACTCTCCTCCTCAGCCCTCATACCCAGGAGCCCCCTGTTGTGACTCAAGGACGCTGACCCTTGACCTCCATGGGTCACCCAGGGCCTAAGCGCCAGCACAGGCTGCCTACTGCAAGGAAAGATCTGAGATAATGAGCTTGCTATAGCTTAGTTTAGCGGTGCTGGGCTTGTGAAAAAGCATGATTAGAGCATATCTGCACTGGACAACAGTCTTAAGGTGCTGTCTTTGCCTTAGGGTGCTACAGTAATCCAATATTCTAGCAGGATGAAGACTAATGTGGTTAAAACATCATCATCACAGTTAAATCTGCTGCAAGGCTCCGGCTCCCCTAATCTGGTGTCCTTGTACTCCTTGATGCCTCAGCCATGACATCAATAATATAATAATAACCAGCATCACTACTATAAACTACAACAACAGCAAAACAAATCCCTGTTGCAACCATTCCAAATCACTCTGATATTACCGACAAAGCTACCGTTGGAAAAGAAGATTTAAAAAAAGATTTACTGTAACAAAGGCAGTGGATTGAGAGTAGCTAGTATTGACTGGAAAGACTGAAGTGAGTGAGAGGGAATGTTGTGGCTTGCTCGAGGTGACTGCTGGATAGCTGGTTGTGAGGCGGCAGGCATGTTCGCAGGCAGGCTGATGAAGATGGTTCTGGAGGACAAGAAAACACAGTTAGTCTGAAGGTTTGTCTCAGTTTTCGTACCACTGTTCTTACACTTGCTATTTTGAGTTCATAAGTGAGTAAATGCTGGCATGTATAGGAAATGCGGTGCACTGAGTCCCCGGATGGTGTGCGCATAAACCAGTCAAAAGGAGTGTGGAGCGCTGAAGATGGCTCATTTTCAACGGTAGCCATCTTGGCTACATATTGGAAGGGGTGGTTCCAGCAGCATTTGCGGTTGAGGTTGCTCCAACAAATTAAAGTTAAGTACCATTATACTGTTGTGGGATGGAAGCCATTAGTATTGTTTATTCTGTAAAATTAGCAGTCTATAATAATTTAGTTCCGCAAAGGATAACACTAGTTAAAAGCGGCAATCGTCGTTTACACAGAGTTCATATAAGTCTTCGATATAAGACAACACTACTACTACTCTACGCGAGTAAGTACATAATGTACACAATGTACTACATTGAAGTGTACTAAGTGTGCTTTTTTGTCATCTCTCCCCAGGTGGAAAGTATCTAAGTACACAAAGCATTCAATAATTATGAGGCACTTGCACTTGAGTTTTTCCATATTAGTCTATTTTATATGTTTTGTACTTTTTACTCTATTATATTCAAACAGTTTAGTTACTACTTTGCAGATTAAGTTTATACATAAAAATACATGATCCAATTTTGAACGCAGGACTTTAAGTTCTTTACATTTTAGTATTGCTTCCTTAACACAGGTTGAGGATTTGAATATTATACCACTATCTGTAACCCATATGAATGAGCATAACTGTGACATCTTGTTCCTTGGGTTTCATGTCAATGCAGCTAGTTTGATTTTCCATGTAATTCCCCTTTCTTTTTCTATTTGTTCAGAATGGCAAACTACCAGCAAAACAATCTAAAAAAGGTCAAACATATCACTTTCTGTTAGATTTTTCCTGATAAAGGTTGAATCTCTGTGTCCTGCATTGGTAATTGACAATAGCTATACCCATTTTTATTTATATGAAACTGTCTCCAAGGGGAGGGAAACATTGATTAACACTGCAGAGAGAGAGAGACCGAGAGGCCGAGAATGCATGTAAAGGAATGAAAGAAGGAAGACTTGTGGAAGAGGGATGCATGGCTGCATGGATGGTGGCATGTAGTTTTAACAGCATTCCAACAGCTAAGACTGGCCTCATTGTCCTGTGTGTGTGGGAACCTCAGAACACTTCCTTTAAGAGCGATTAACAGGAAACCTAAGACGCTGGATTACTGACCCTTCTCATGTTCACCTCAACCTGCTGTAGATCAAGTCCTTCAACCCCCTTACTCATCCTCCCTCTCTCTCTCTCTCTCTCTCTCTCTTACATACACACACACAGACACAGACACACACACACACACACATACACACTGTAGACTATCTTGTCATGTATGATAAACAAACAAAAGCAGTGTAAGATGATGACCACTCAGTGATCACAACAATGCATCACAACCAAAAATAAAAGCACCACAACCACATCAGGTAACTTCAACTGGACTTTGAATGTTAGTGCCAAGTTTGTTTCGAGCATCTCTAACCCCTCAAAAACTCATGGTGAACGATGCGTCGCCATGGCAAATGCGTTCCACAAAAGGTAAAAAGCTTCATTGGCTCTCATCATGAACATCTTACATCTGTGTGGAACAAATTTGATGTGGATCTGATTTACTTACTAAGAGTAGCAAGTATTGAGACTGTAACTTCCTGTTACCAGCAGGTGGCACTATGACAAAATTGGCCTGTAGATGTCTTTAGGCCTGGAGTCTCATCAAACATGGGTTTGGAAAAGATCTGACCATGTGGAGTCGATTTATATCAGTTCATTTATTCATTGCGGAGAAATTAAATTCACCGAGCCTTTTGATGGCTTTCTGATCAAATTTGAAGTCAATCTGGTTAAATCTGTAGGAGGAGTTAAAGTGCAGCACCTTGAAATGGTCAATTGCTTTTTGTACATCTCACCATGTTACAAATACCTACCAAACTTCTTACAGCTAGGTGAAACCCAAAGTAGGGGCTACTCAATAGGTGACACTATAGAGCTATTTTGTCCAACCTGAGCCATAGCTATTTACGACAAGTCCAACTTTTGTGCAAACTTATTTTTTTTTTTTTCCGAGAAGCCCAACCACTTTTTTTTGCTCAAAGACAAACCCGCTCCAATTTAGTCAGTGCTCAGGCCCTTTAAAACATTAGAAGAACAATAGGTCCTCTGCTCTGAATTTGTCCGTGCTCGGGCCCTAATAATAATTAAAGCTGCAAGTAGCGATAATCGGGCCTTCGCCAGTCATCATGAAACAGGATCTCTGTTCAGTGCAATGATATGTCACACAAAAGAATATGACAAACACCTAATTTGTTCTGAGAGGGGGCGGGTCTTAGTTCTAGGGATGGTGGTAATCCACACCTGTGAAACAGAAACTCTGTGCTAAGGTAAATGATGCCTCACTCAAGGGTCTACAGCCAACGGTTAATGTGTTATAAAGCATGAGAAATTTAGGGCAGATTGGCCAATGTACCTTTGAGTTGTAACGACTTCCTGTTTAGCGATTTAAGCAAAAGATATCACTTCCCACCTCAGAAGGGATGTTGTTAAGCTTCTGCTTTTTTACGGAAAAAATCTGACTGATGAAGCCATCAATGATGATCTGGAGATGTCCATCTTCAAAAACATGAAGACAAACCCAAAACACACATTACAAGGACTTAGTTGAAAAACAGTGCTCATACAGGAAACCATGCGCAAAGGTTTGTTTCCAGCATGTTTTCTAGATCTTGTTTGCCAAGTGTATTGCAAAGTTCTGATAGTAGATTAAACGCCCTCTCTCTGTGTTTCAAACCTTTATGTTTTCATTAGATTATGCTTTATTAAGTCTTTGTGAGTTTATTTGAGACAGATCTGGCAGGTGTCTCGAAGAATTTCTTCACATATGCTCAGAATTAGTATTTTGTGTTGTTAAGTGTTGAAAGAGAAAATAGATAGCCTGCCTCTGAGCTATACCTCGGCGATCAAACATTAGCTCCATCTTCATCTAGTCATTCAGTGTTGATAGTTAGGAAATGGAATTTGCAGGACACGGTTTAAAGAAAAAAGTCTGGTGGTATCCTATATTTTTACTATTACCAACAATATTTTTGTTTGTTCCTCACTTTCCACCCTGTCTTCAGCATCAAGTCCATTACACTTTAAACTTTATACTTGAAAATTCATCTTGAGAGGGCATGAATATCCAAACCAATAATTTAGTGGCTATCCATACAAATAGTTGTCCAGACATTTCACCCAAAAACAAAAACTTTCAACTTTATGGTGGGATCCCCAAAACAACTGGGATACGACAAGTGGCCGTACAAACTTTCATGGAAATCCATCAAACACATAATTTCTGTCTGAACAAAATCCCTTGAGCCATGTCAGGTAGCATGGTTTCCAAAACATCAGAAGGTACAATACTATTGTTTAAAAAGTAAATAAACCATGTCTCCAATATTGTAGAAATGTTATTCTATCGGTAAATAAAAATGAAAAACGAGAAAACATCTGGATTCAACAAGGTCAGTCTGTTACATATGGGCTATTTCTCAATTTCTGTGTAGGACAACAACTACAAATGTTTGAAATATCTTTAGTGAGGACCAAAATCTGATAGTATCTATAATGTGAACAGGCTGATAGCGCTGTGTTTGCAACTGAACCTGCATCCCAGTTTGCAGCTCAATGCAGCTTTCTGCATAATTTTGTTTGGAGTTGATTTTAAGTAGCTCATACTAATGCCCCTCAAAGAAAACGGTGAACAGTTGCTACAACAACTTCAAGACAAGCTACAAGCTAACCGTCCCTACCTGCCTCAGGTGAAACTGCAGAGAACTAAACAAGCTCATGGTGAGCACGTCGCCACTCTTCAACAAATCTTTACAGTCTTCACTACAAAGCATTATCAATACAATAATTATTCTGTCTGTATATATAATGCGGGACTAATAAAGGATTATCTTATCTTATTTTATCAAGGTTTTAAGGCTTTTTTTAACAAAATTTGAGATGAATCTCATTAATCTGCAGGGAGCAGGTTGTAAAAGTACACAACCTCTAACTTCCTGTTGCCATTAAGTGCCATGACCATGATTTTAAATTGTCATGTAGATGTCCTCAGGGATAGATTATTATGGAGCATGATAACATTGGAGCAGATTAGACAATGAACAGCCAAGTTACAACAATTTATGTCAAATGGAGCTTTTTTGCTACAGGGCAAAAAAACACCTTTCCCCATTTCCCACAGTTTTGGATCTTTTAATACATTTTCATTGTAAAGGTCTTAACTTTTCATCCCAAATGTCCTGTACTGAGATCATACTGACAAATTTCAAGTCAATCGGGTTTAATCTCTAGGAGGGGTAGTAAAGACCATTTCAGTACCTTGAAATGGTCAAGAAACTACATAAAATTCAAAATGACTTCTTATCGTGTCTATGGTATACCTTTCAAAGGTTTTTTTTGTACGTCTCACCATGTTACATATACCTACCAAATTTCATAGAGCTAGATGAAACCCAGACTGGGGGCTACTCAATGGGGTGCGCTATTGAGTTGGCACCCATATCAGATCGCTATTTAAGTCCAAGTTAAAAGAAAATTTTGAGTAGCCCTTTCTTGCTGAAAGACATATAATACTAATTCTAATAATAATGATACTACTACTAATTCTAATTAGGGCTCTCTGTTCCGACTTCATCAGTGCTCACGCCCTAATAATAATAATAATATTAAACATTAGAAGAACAATAGGCCCTCTGTTCTGACTACATCAGTGCTCGGGCCTAATAATAATAAAAACAATCATCATTAAAAGAACAATAGGTCATCTGCTCGGACTTTGTCAGTGCTCGGGCCCTAAAAATGCATTTTCTGACCGGAGGGGGACTTAAACAAAAGCACCAAAGACCTTTGCACATGTACAAAAGAAGCATAATGTCCAAATTGTGTTGGGTTAAACTGAGTACATTGTTGCCTGTCAGAGGATGAACCCTTTCTATTGTGGACACTCCATGAGCTATCCTCCAGTGCCACCCTTATGACAAAACTGTGTAACCCCTAAACTGTTAATGCTAAGAACTGTAAATTCATCAGAAAAGATGATACTCGAAGGCTGCAGTGAACATTTTAGGGCGTATTTGTGGAACTTTAGACTTCTCAATTCCCTCAAAAATACAGTCCGAATTCTGTACCAGCTGATGCTACCAAAACATTTACTGTGGATGAACTATGATTAGGTGTATTTATTCATAGGGCAATGAGATGTCATGACAGCACAGTGGAATGGCACCAACATCAGATACAACTATCATGTGGTTCTCTCTCTGTTATCAACTTAATTGGTTTGTGTGTGCTGGTTACTGTATGCTGGGAGCTTATGTGAGCAATGAGCAGCTGGCATCAGAAAAGCAAAAAATCACCAGCTATTGTGAGTCCATTAGCTTCTAGTTTATTCATCAATTGTGAGGGTGTTTTGTGTGGAGGCCTGTGCTACCATCTAGTGGTCAAAATGGCTATTCATAAATAGACTACCAAAATGAAGACTTGCCAAATTAAGACTTGAAATAGTTATTACAAGCCTGAAACTAAATAATTTACATTCCAGATGTTAACAAAAGGACCATATTACCAACATTAAAACACAGGACTGGACCATAACATCACACCCAAAATGATTGATAGGTGAAACTGAAAATCACAGGAAAGTCACTTATATTTTCTAGTGTTGAACATTTAGTTCAGATATGTCATTTTTACGATCACAAAGAAAACTAACCCATACTGATTATGGTGAAAAACAATTACGTAAATTTACAAAAGTAGGGTTAGGTACAATCCTGGCTGGCTGGGTGCACCATTCCACCATGTGGAGTTAAATGACTCAGTGTGCGGTTGATATCATTTGCCCACAGAGCTATATATGAATATTGAATTTGATTTCAATTCAATTCAATGTCTCAGAGGGATTTACAATCTGTACACATACGACATCCTATGGCCCAGGATATTGGCACAGGAAAAACTCTTTAACGGGGAGAAAACATAACAGAGTTACAACACATTCAATACATATGATATAAATGATTAATATAATAAGGGTAGTAAGCAGAATAATGATGGAAAAAATTAAGAAAACTAATAATCACAGATGCAAGGGATATAGTAGAACAATAATAATGATAAGAGCAGTACTGGTAAAGGGAATAGTAATAGTAATGTGACTAATAATATTAATGATAATGGCAGTGGTTGTCAGCAGGGCCATGGCAGGAGGCACAATCTCAGTCCTGATGAAACCACGATTCATGGAAACCTGCGGGGCGAGAAAACACAAAGACTCCAGGGTAGAAGCAGAGCCAATAAGCGTCATAGTACAGGGAATAATAATAGTAATGTGACTAATAATAATAGTGGTAGTAGCAGTGGGTGTCAGCAGGGCCACAGCAGGAGGCAAGACCACGGTCCAGATATAACCACGATTCATGGAAACCTGTGAGGCGAGAAAACACAAAGACTGTGGAAGAAGCAAAGTTAGTGATGTGCATAAATGGGACATGAATTCATAAAGAAGGAGAGAGAGAGAAAAGGAGAGAGGAGCTCAGTGTATCCTAGGTAGTCCCCCAGCAGTTTAGGCCTATAGCATCATATCAAGGAGTTGGTCCAAGTCAAACCTGAGCCAGCCCTAACTATAAGCGCTATCAAAAATGAAAAGTCTTGAGCCTACTCTTAAATGTGCTGAGTTTGTCTCCCCCCAGGACTGAAACTGGAAGCAGGTTCCACAGAAAAAGATACCTTTTTCTGTGGAAAAGGCATGATACCTGAAGGCTCTGGCTCCCATCCTACCTTTTGATACTTCAGGAACCACAAGTAACCCTGCATTCAGGGAGCGCAGCTCTCTGGTGGGGTAATATGGTACTATAAGCTCCTTAAAATAAGACTGGCCAATTAGGGAGTAGCTAAATCAGCAGTAAAAAATGAATCTCTGTATTAATATAGAGAAAATCATACAATTCCTTTTAAAGTAAAACACTTTATATAACACATGTTTATGTTCTAAATAATTTAAGGAATGGAAAGCCAATGTTTTGTTCACAAGCTCAGCAAATAGCCAATAAGTCTAAGTTTACTTTCACTTCCACCAATAAAATGCTTTAGCCCACCTCCTGATTGTCCGCTGACTGGTCACGTCAGTAAAAGGTGAAAGGGTAAAGTGCCAGTCATAGCTGAATCTTTGATGAGAGCAGAGCGTTATCATTGAAGTGGTAAGAAACTTAGCGTAACAATGGACAAACTAATTTTAAGTTAATGTTGTAATTACAAGTGTTAATTCATACTTATTGTTGACATTATGAAATCGCAGTTTGTGGATAAAAGAAAAGAGTACACTGTTCCATTCCAGTCAGTGCACAGCAGCCTGACGCCATTTTCCAAGTTAATTTACCACTTTATTGCACTGGTGAGTCGATTCAACTTGTAGCATGTAGCTAACTAGTGAAAATGTCTGCTAGTCGTGATGCTAATTTTCGCTATGGTCAACTCCATTGACTCATGCTAAAAACGTTAGCGATCAAAAAGTAATCATGTAAAATCCCATTTGATAATACTAAAATTGTTAACAACATAAATACAAGATAAGTAATGGGTTTAGGATAAATGAAGCATTGCGTTAGTTCATGCAGGACACAGAAGTCATACTCCCCAAGCTGTAACCAGCTGACAGCCAGACGATTGAATCATCTCTTCTAATCGGCCACACACCAATCACAGCCCACTCTCACCTAAAGGTGGTCCATTTAAATATGACTTCCTTCTCACTGATCATTGCTACACCAACGCTGTTACAGACCGTTCTGCTGGCAAAGCTATCAACACAAGGTAATAAAAACTATAGTCTTCCGGTTATTCACGCTACTTACCATATCCATGCTTATCATGTCTCATCTCGAGTCGGATGATGGGTACAATATCGAAGAGGAGCGCATCTTCGAAACCCAAGATGACGAGGAAGGGCCAGACGAAAGGGCCGAAGAGAGCCGTACCATTCGTCGTAGCTCTCGCCTGGCAAGAAATCGTCAAGGATCAGGCCGCAGTTCCTCCTGTCGCTCCTCTCCCCCCTCATACGAACAGTACATCCAAGAAGAAGAACTGTCCTCGCCCCGCTGTTGCTGCTAATGCCTCTGCTTCCACTGGTGCTAGCACCGCTTCTAAAAGAGCAAGACAACATCCGCACGCCCATCATCAGGCTGAAAACCCGGTCCTCGCCGCTCTTATCAACATTCAGTCCTCTATTAGCGAGATGGATGTCCGCCTCCAGGTTCTGGGACTTACTCCCACAAACTTCGATTCCAGGGACAACAACTGCTCCGGTCGTGACCCTCCATGCCGCTACATAGGCAACCAGCCCTGACAATTGACGTCACACCGCATATAAGGCTGGGAAATGCAGTCCCTGCAGCTTCAACAGGAGTGTCATTCTTCCACCTGCCGCTGCAATCTCTCCTCAGCTAAAGGATCAAATCCTTGCAGGTAATGATGTTAATTTAATTAAAATAAATTCTGCCGTGTTCAACCAAAGTATCTGACAGATGTTTAGCTGACTGCGGAGAGGTCTCAGTCATTCTGAAAGAAAGTGATCCCATTTGGTGTCTCAGAGATGTCATATGTAAAGTTTATCCTGATCGTAGGTCCGAACTGGATACTTATTCAGCCATTATATCCAACCTGGTCCTGTCTTGGGGGGGAACCCTCTTTACGAGTGCAACAATTTAGAATTTTAAATCGAGCAAGCGTCACTGCCTCTCGAAAAGTTGGTTCGAATTAAGGAAGTCATAAAAAGCACTTTGGACGCGGCGTCCACAACCAATCTTGCTTTGCTGTTATTATTAGGTCACCTTCGCTAAGATATTTATTCCCCAAGGCGATCTTTTATCTCTAGATTAATTTACTCTTTAGATGTAGGATGTAGATCTGAGATAAGGTTTGATCGTCGCTTTGCGATTATTGGAACCGTATACTGTTCTTTTACAACAATAATGCAGAAACTTCAGTCGCTCTCAAAATGTTTACTGATGTAGCTCCTTCTATTGGTTTTGGGGGAATCTACAACTATCAATGGTTCACGGACACCTGGCAAAGAGAATTGCTCGCTCTTCCTTTTAAATCTACAATCTACCACACTAGAGTTATATCCCATCGTCATTGCATGCACGCTTTTGGGAAACCTATGGTCTAGGAAACAATAGTTGTTCTCCGGGATAATCAGGCAACTGTCAACATCATAAATAAAGGTCGTTCTTCTATTCACGTTATTAATAGATTTGCCGGACGACCGACATGGTCACGTGTCACGGGGAATTCCACTCTCCAGGCAGCGCTCCTTCCTGGCCTGGATAATATAATTGCAGACTCTGCATCCTGATTTAAATTCCAGGAGTTCAGAATCCTCTGCCTCCACGCTGCCCCTATGGCCTGCGGTGCCCAGCCTTCCCCCAAGCTGTCCTAGACTAGACGGCGCGCTACAGTCCCATGAACTCTGCGTCTCGTTGCGTGCCTCTTGGACTGGCTAGGATAATGTCTATGATAAAAATGTATGACATGCATGGTCCTATTTCAGTGCATTCTGCACAGCTTTCTCTGTTCCTGTCATGCCTGTAAACATACCCATGATTTGTGCTTTTATTTTGCACTGTTTTAAATCCTGGAGAATCCAACTTTCTTCCATCAAAATAATTTGTAGCAGGTATTCAATTTAATTTAAGATGTGCAGATCCCTCGGTATGTAGCCCACCTGGGAACCCCTCCATTCGCCTCTTGTTCAATAACCTTAAAAAAGAGCATCCAGGAAGCAGTGATAAGATACTTCCCTTCTAATTACCTTTAGCGCACAAACTGGTGTCTCACTTAAGGCTTGGGGTTTTTGGTCATACATAGATCTATTAACGGATGCCACGTTTCCCCCTGATTTATGGGTTATTTCGATGTGGTTCACAACCAGCTCAAACTCTTTTGATCCTTGCTTGATCTTAAAATTTCAGATATTACTGTAGATGCTCAAATGTACTCCATCCATCTTAAACATTCAAAAAACTAACGGTAAGGTAAAGGTCAATTGTTGTTATCTCACAAAGCAACACCGCATTCTGTCCTCTATCCTCCATGACCCGGAACCTGCAACCTGGTGTGAGGCAAGACGAACCCCTGTTTCTAACCGACAAAGGTAAAGCCATGCCAAGGTCCTGGTTCACAAACGATGTGGACCCCCCTCTTAGCAATACACTTCTCACTCCCTCCACAGCTGCTTTGGTCCCAGCGTCCACTCTGAAAGTGATCGGTTGCTGGTCGGCAGCCTATGAATGTTATGTTCGCCCTGGAGTTACAGAGATAATCACAGCTCAAAAGCTATGAGCGCTACCTTGGAGACTACTACTAGTACCTCCATGCAAGATAATACATAAAAAATAAATAAGCAAACAAAAATGCTGCATTCGAAAGTTGTTGGCTGGGTTTCACTGCCGATGCCTTCATTCCTCCTCATAGCGAGGTCTGCAGGACGATTGCGTTACACATAGATATTACACATAAAGGTAGGATGACTTCCTTTGGGATGCATGCTTGCACCTTATGCTTAAGATAATGGTAACTGAGGTCTGCAGCAGGCTTTGCTGCTACAAATAGATATCTCACATAACGGTAGGATGACACATAGATTTTCATAGTCTGGCTGATGCTTAGCATGGGCTTATTGCCAGTCTTGGCATTAGGTTCCATTGTTTTGGGGGTCTTAGCATGGTGCTCCCTGTTTTGGCTTAGTAGCTGCTTGGCCAATCCAGGAAGCATTGTAAGAGCTTATCCACCAGCGCCAAGTATAACTGTATTTCCATTGTTGCAATAAATGGATAACAATCTATGACCTGAGTGTTCCTGACTGAAATGAATCATGGCGTTAGTTCATGGAGGACACAGAAGTCATACACCTCCAGCTGTAACCAGCTGACAGCCAGACGATTGAATCATTGCTTCTTATCGGCCACACACCAATCTTAGCCCACTCTCACCTAAAGGCAGTCCATTTAAATATGACTCCCTTTTCACTGATCCTTGCTAAACCAACTGTGTTACAGCCCATACTGCTGGCAAAGCTTTACCTCCTCCACCCTTTTTAGTTCAGAGTTAATCTTGCATAACAAATGATTGAAATGGTATTGTAAGTCTCACTGAAATGGTATTGTAAGTCTCACAGCTGCTGTTTTGGCATAGCAGCTGCTTGGCCAATCCAGGGAGCATTTTAAGTGCGTAGTCACCAGCGCCAAGTATAACTGTATTTCCATTGTTGCAATAAATGGATAAAAATCTATGACGTGAGGGTTCATGACTGAAAAACTGCTGATAAGCACACATATGGCAGATAAAATCGTGGTTGTGAGATAAGAGTGAACTGCCTATGTTGAACAAAGGAAGTGTGTGCATTTCAGCATTTAGTTGATTTCATAAGCTTTACTCTATGGTCAGTAATGCTCAAAGAATTAGCATAAAGGTAATTTTATCTTGACCTTATTCGAAGGTCAGGTTTTTTTTTAGTTGGAAACCTCTTCAGAAACTCTGGGACTTCAGAGAAAATCGCAGAGCCACTTGTGAAGATTTGAGAGACAAATTCAGAGATTCCAGAGAAACCCTTTTTCCAGTACTGGATGGCGAGCCCAGCCCATGAGATATAAACCCTGTTGCCTGCAGTAAGAAGGCTGTGAATTAAAGAATACATACTTCAAGTGCGGTAAGATTGAACTGTACACTCACATACAGCTCTGGAGACAGATGAACATACATACCTTTCTTCATACCGGTCCGACACCGGTGTTGGAGTGAGAACTGTGACTTTTACCAAGACTTCAGACACAGATTTCCACATTGTATTTAGTGTTAAGGAATACTGGTTACAAGAAGGATTTAATATCAATTCTTAATTTAACAGTGAGCTAGTGGAGAGAAGCTAATACAGGAGTAATATGATCTCTTTTCTTAGTTTGTGTTAGTACACGTGCTGCAGAATTCAGACTTTTTAGAGCAGCCAGATAATAAGGAATTGCAGTAATCTAGTCTAGAATTAACAAATGCATGAACTAGTTTTTCAGCATCGCTTTAAGACAGGATTTGCCTGATTTTTGAAATGTTACGTAGGTGAAAAAAGACAGTCCTTGAAATGTGTTTTATCTTGAAGTTAAAGGATATATCTTGATCAAAGATAACTCAGAGATTCTTTACGGTAGTGCTGGATGCCAGGGCAATGCCATCTAGAGAAATTAATTAATTTCTGAGGTGATCTGGGCCTAAATGTGGTGGTAAATTTAGTGAAGTTTAGTGATAGATATAATTGGGTATCATCTGCATAACAATGAAAGTTTATGGAGTGTTTTCTGATAATGTTCCCGAAAGGAAGAATATATAAGGTAGTGAAATTTGTCCAAGCACAGACCCTTGTGGAACTCCATGACTGACTTTGGTTTTCATCAAGGTTTCATTGTTTAAATATAAAAACTGAGATCGGTCTGATAAATAACACTTAAAGCAGTTAAGTGGGGTTCCTTTAATGCCTATTAGATGCTCCAGTCTCTGTAATAAGATTTGACTGTCAATGGTGTCGAAAACAGCACTAAGGTCTATCAATACAAGTACAGAGACAAGTCCTTTTCTCTGATGCAATTAGAAGGTAATTCGTTACTTTCCCCTGTGCTGTCTCTGTGCTATGATGCACTATAAATCTTGACTGAAAATCCTAAAATAAACTATTGTTATGTAGAAAGTCACACAAATGTTTTGGGACTGCTTTCTCAAGGATCTTAGAGAGGAAGGGAAGGTTAGAGATCGGTCTTTAGTTAGCCAACACCTCTGGATCAAGAGTGGTTTCTTAAAATGAGGTCTAATTATAGCTACTTTGAAGGACTGTGGTACATGGCCCGTTAGTAAAGACAAAATGGACATTTCTATTAAAAAATTACTAACTAGAGGTAAAACTTTCTTAAGCAGCCGAGTCGGGATCGGGTCTAAGAGACAGGTGGAAGGTATACATTGTTGAAGTCTACTGGTCAAGTTTGATGTGTGAAAAGACATCTAAATATATTCAGGTTCTACAGCTGTTTCTAAGGTTACTGTATTTAAGGATAGATCGGTACTGGTTGAGGGCAGGAGATTATAGGCGGCTGCATATATGAAAAAAACACCTAACCTCAAAAAAATTCTAACAAAAGGTTTCTCAGCTATTTCTTGTAGTATTAGGTGTCCTTAGTAACATACTAAAAGTTTACCAAAGTTTGACCACTAGAAAGTTGTAAATTTCAAGATGGCGTCCAAGATGGGCAGGAAGTCCTTGAAATATCCTAACTGCTTCATTTTTTTACCTAGCAAAGTAATCTTGGTGTCTAATCCCATGTTTTTTGGGTCTAGGAATTCATTGGACTTGTTTAAATTGCCCTGGCATAATTATATACCTATGGAATACATGATTTTATGAGATTACTAGGGCTGTAACGGTATTGGACTCCAATATTTGCCGCCGCTTACAACTACCTGAAATCAGCAATGTTTGACCCCAAGAAATGTGCCAACTACACCAGACACCCTGATGTACTTGACAAGTTTTCCAGGGGTTTCCATGTGATCCGCCGCAGCAACCAGTTCTGGGCAGGCCTTAGCTCTGACCTTGTCATCGAGCAGACACTGATGAGATCCTTGAAAAGCAGTGGAGGCTTGACCCATGGAAGTGGAATGACTGACGAAATGCGAGCATTGTGGACCATGTCTACACCCATCACATCGGAATACAACCACGCCATGCAGGAATTTAATGACCTCACATACACGACCAGCGAGCAGCACCGAGAATCCTCTGAAGCAAGGATAAAAAGAGATCATTCTGATCTAGAAAAGATCAAGGAAAAGCTTAGCTCTTGCACACCATTCTCTCCAGACCCATCCCTGAGAAACATAGTAACTGGTGTTGTTGCCAAAGAGGAGGTGAATGTGCATGAGTTGGAGACTGTTGGCAATGAGATCATTGAAAAGATGATTGGAAAACCTGTTTTTGGAATATCCTTCAAACGGAAAGACCGGGCAAAAACCCTTGCAGATGACTCCAGTGTCAAAGTTGCCCAAGACCGAACCATTGATCCTGCTTTGCTGTTCCAACGGTTCCTGATCATGTCGAAAACTGGGCAGTTTTCACTGGAAGATGTAATGAGCTATGAGCTCTGCTCATTTCCTGCAGCCCTGTTTGAAGGCAGGGAAATCTTCCGTAAAGCCAACAAGCCCCAACTAGCGCAGGCTATCATTGAGTTCTCAAGCAAGAAATCAAACAAAACGGTCCTGGATTCCATCCCAGCAACTGAGCATTATGTCCTTGATGGTGGTTCCCTGGTTCACCGCTTGGCATGGAAAAAGGGTGACAGTTACGGTGCCATTGCACAGTCATATGCAGACTTTACCATACGCCTTTACGGTAAAGCAACAGTCGTTTTTGATGGTTATAGAGAAGGTCCATCCATCAAAGACAATACGCATCAGAGACGTGGTGAAAACACTCACCCCATTGTTAACTTCAATGCAGAGACTGAGTTTGTGGGAAGAAAGGATGATTTCCTTTCCAGATCTTGCAACAAACAAGGACTTATCCATCTTATGACCGAGGAGCTGGAGAAGAAGGGCTGCTCTGTTATCAATGCTCCAGGTGACGCAGACGTGGACATTGTCAAAGCTGCAGTCAAGGCCTCAGAACATCAGCCCACAACCTTGATAGGGGAGGATACAGATTTACTAATTCTTCTCCTCTTCTATGCTGGGACGAAAAATAGAGGCCTCTATTTTCGTTCAGACAAGTCCAAAGCTACTAAGGTGTACAACATCAGTGAGATGAAACAAGTCCTGGATAGTGACTTGTGTTCCCAGTTGCTGTTTGTTCACGCCTTCACAGGATGTGATACAACTTCACGCATTTTTAGTGTTGGCAAACAGACAGCATTCCAGAAACTCGTGAATGGCGAGTCAACCATCCAGTCCTGTGCAAATGTGTTTCTGCTCAAACATCAAGCAAGGAATGTCATAGAGGACCATGGGACCAAGGCAATGGCAGTGTTGTTTGGCGGAAAGAGTAGCGATTCACTTGCCTCTTTGCGTTACAATCTTTTTAGCAAGAAAATCGCCACTGCCAAATCATTTGTTGGCCCAGAACGTCTGCCTCCAACTGAGTCCGCAACCAAATACCACTGCCAAAGGGTTTACTTCCAGATCATGGTGTGGATTGGAAAGGAAGGTGACCTGAACCCAGTGGATTGGGGATGGAAACTGGTGGACAACCGATTCCTGCCAGTTATGACTAGTAAGACTGCTGCCCCAGAAAGCCTCCTGCAGATGATACACTGTAATTGCACAACTGCCTGCAAAACACAACGGTGCAGTTGCAGGGCATATGGACTACCATGCATGCCTGCTTGTGGACCATGTCAAATTGGGAATTGTGAGAATCACTATAATCAACCTCAATGGGAGGAAGAGTGTGACGACTAATGGTGAATTAAGGTCACACTGTAAGGTGTATAAATAAGAAAAGTATTTAAAAAATATATAAAAAACAAAAGACAAAAAAAAAATGCATTATAAAAAAGGTAAAAAAAAATATATAAAAAAATAAAACACACAAAATGAAAAGGGGTTAGCGGTACTGAGCCTTCACGTGGCAGCCCTGTTTTGACTAATTTTACAGTACCACACAGTTCTTATTAGTTTAGTGTTTATTGGAATAAAAAAAATGGTTATGTACCACAGAAACCACCAACACAAGGCAAAACAATATGAAAAAAGAGAAATATGCAATTACTTAAGGGGAATTTGACTTATTTTTTGCATATATATGCTTGTAACCAATTACTTTAATATATAAATGTACTTGTTTTCACTTATCTATCATGCATATGTAACCCATGCTATTTCACTCTCTCTGCTAATATATGTATATGTCAATTTATATGAATGTATATATTATAATAATATATATAATGTAGTGTGTATGGTGTATATCTATAGTATATATATATTCCCAGTATATATTCCTGACGGCCGCTAACTGAAACGGTTGCCTGGAGACCGTGTTTTTTGTTGACGCTCCCTAATAGAGCGAACCGGTTGCCTGGAGACGTGTTTTTTGTTGACGCTCCCGAATAGAGCGAACATAGACTTGAAGAGCGAACATAGACTTGAAGAGCGAACATAGACTTGAAGAGTGAACATATAGACTAGAAGAGAAACGAAGAAAAGGTTATCACGGAAGAAATAGAAGATATGGAGGAAGATTTGACGTTACTTTGAACAAGAGGACAGCCTGTCATCGACTGGCCCCTGCTCAAGAGCGTTCGGCCGTAGCGGTCGTGGTAGGAACAGAACGCCCCCTTTCATTGAATCGAGTGCACTCAAAGACTTGCTGGGTACCCATTTTATTTAGTTTGTTATTTTTCTTGGGGACCTCTTTTGGGTTCAGTGTTTTGAGTTCAGTGTTTTAGGTTCAGTGTTGTTATTATTATTATTATTATTGTGTAAATAATCTGATTGATTCTGATTGATCGTTAGATAAAAGGTCAAACGTGCCTCACTGTGTCTGTGTGTTATTCCTTTTATCAGAGTTCTATTAAGAATACAAGCCAGTCTCCTTATAACCTGGGATTGATGCACCACTGCATTGTTATATTACCTTTAAAAATACAGTTGGTTACATAAAGTGGCGAGCTAGCCAGGAGACTGGTTATATACTCTGATCAGAGGAATTCATATTTTTCTTATATATTCACCGCTACAATATTTTGCATGATAGAGAACCTAAGGTCAAAATGGAATATTGTAACCGCTATGATGTGCATGGACAGAGCTGCCTTTTTGTCTCTGGTATTGACGAAACGTATTCAGACGATTATATTATTGACATTTTTGAGGTACATGGTGGCATAGTGAAATGCATAAGAGTCCCTGATGAAGTAGGTAAACCTAATGGGAGGGTTCTGGTCCAGTACAGAGATGAAAGATCAGTAGCTCGTGTGGATCCAGACTTCTTAGGCAAAACGTTTAGTCCTGATGATTCTAATGCTTCATGGCACGTCACCGCCATACAAGAAGAGATGGCTCCGAAACCTGAGGAACAAAGTAACCTAGATGAACTAAAGTTTGCTGCGGCGGTTGCAGGCCTAAGCAAGACCCGTCTGATCCAGATGCTCCAAACTCAGCTTTCCAACCTTCAGTTGGGTGGTGATACAGCAAGTGATGAGGACACAAATAACAATGTGCCTGAGACGCCTCAGAGGCCGTCAAGTCTTGATGAGAGCCTCATCAATCCCCCCAGTGTCCAGAGAGTAATTGTCGAGCATGTAATAAAAACGGAATCTCAGTCCTCGTATGTCAGCAAAATCCGCACCTTCTCGGGAAGAACGCCAAAGCCCAATGGAGAAGTTGATTATGAGACGTGGCACACTCAAGTTGAACTGTTATTAAGTGACCCTTCCAGCCCAGATACCCAGAAGGTCAGAAAGATTTTAGAGAGCTTATTGAGCCCAGCTAGTGACCTAGTCAAAAGCCTTGGCATCGACTCCCCGCCTGCACTGTACCTCACCCAGCTTGACGCAGCTTTTGGGGTAGTAGCAGATGGAGAAGAGCTGTATGCAGCATTCCTGGGCGCAAATCAGAACGCTGGGGAGAAATCCTCTGACTATTTAAATCGCCTACACCTGATGCTTGACAAAGTTATTACCGGGGAGGACTGTCCATTGAAAGTTCAAACAAGCAACTCATCAGACAATTCTGTAGGGGTTGCTGGGATCAGACAATGCTCATCGAGCTCCAGCTTGAGCAGAAGAAGACTAACCCCCATCCTTCCCTGAGCTCTTGCTACTCCTCAGACAGCAGGAAGACAGACGGTTGACAAAACTGAACAGAATGAAGAAGCACCTCGGAAGCGCCAAAGCTATGTCTCACATGCACACAGTCTATGGCCTGTCCCACCGTGATGAAGAGTCAGATGAAACTGAAGCTGTTTTAAACCCGAAGGCAGCCAAAAAGAGCCTAACTGAGAATCAGAAGCTCGCCCAGGAAGTGGCTGACCTAAAGAAACAGCTTGCTTCCTACAAGCCAGCATCGAAGCCCAACGAACCACAACATGTAGAGAACCTCAATGAGAATCCTGTTAGGGGAAACTGTATGGTCTCAAATGTGACAAACCGCAGGATCGGCATGAACACTTCCAACATGCCCCGAGCCTGGTTCTGTTTTAAATGTGGAGAAGATGGCCACATTGCCGCCCTATGTTTAAACGAGCCAAACCCTGCTGCTGTACACCAGAAGAACCTTGAGCTCAGGGAAAGACGCGACCAATGGAGGATGCAGCATCAGGGCCAGCCCGAGTTCTCGTTAAACCGGTAAGGGCTTCTGCTGCGGGACGTTCAGAAGCCGTGCACCCCCCTTTATCTAGTTCCATTTCAACCAACCTGAAAGCAAATGTAGTGAGGGCCGAACAATATGCCCAGAATGGCTCACACCTCGACTATAGACCCTTACCCCATGGTCTTGTTGGGCCACGTTGCAGCACGACAGCCCTTGTTGAAGGCTACCAGTGTAAATGTATTTTAGACACCGGGTCGCAGGTTACTACGGTCTCAGAGACCTTTTATTCAGACCATCTCTCATCCTTCCCTGTTGAACCTATTAACGCACTGCTTGAGATTTTGGGTGCTGGGGGCCAGCGTGTCCCTTACATAGGTTACACCCAAGTCCTTATATCACTCCCAAAGAGTGTTACTGGCATAGACGAGAAGATTTCCTCCCTGGTTCTCATTGTACCGGACTGTGACTTTAACCGTGAGATTCCCTTACTGATTGGGACCAATGTACTTGACAGATTGTACCAGAACGGAGTTAAACGAGAAGGGCTGAAATTCCTACAGGGGCATGAACTCAGTGACGAATGTCTCATGCTATTCCAGTACATTGCTCAGACTCACAGTGAAGAGGAGGAAGCAAGGCCAGTGAAGCTGCTTGGACGTTACCCAGTCGTCATTCCAGCTGGACAAAGAGTGTGTGTACTAGGAGGTGTAAAGATTAAGACATCCCCAACCCTCACGTCATATGCAATGGAGCCTCCTGCAAACCCTCCTCTGCCAGGTGGCATCTTCCTAGTACCAACACTACTGGACGTTCCCTATCAGTCCTTCAGCAAAGTCCCTGTACTTCTTCGCAATATGAGTTCACACGACATCACATTGCATCCAAACCGTGTCATAGCAGAGATGATGATGGCTCAGTGTGTGGTGCCCGTGAAACCCCATGACACTTCTATATCCTGTGGCCTCCAGACAGTGGATACAGAAGCCCCCCCAAGTGACAAAGTATCATGCAGCCTGGAAGATTCTCCCATTCCAGCAGAGTGGAAGAAACGCATCAAAGACAAGTTGAATACCATACCTGAGGTATTCGCTGTTGATGACTTAACCCATGGTCGCACCTCTGCAGTCAAACACAGGATAAGACTTCAGGATGAAACCCCTTCAAGGAGAGGCCCCGGCCGATTCACCCATGTGATAGAGAAGCTGTTAAGCAGCATCTTCGAGAGCTACTGGAGGCAGGGATCATAAGGGAATCAGAGAGCCCGTTTGCTTCCCCTATAGTAGTGGTGAAAAAGAAAAACGGGAAGATCAGACTGTGTGTGGACTATCGGAAACTGAACATGCGTACTATCAAGGACGCGTACGCTCTTCCCAATATCGAAGAAACCTTCTCGGCCCTTAGTGGAGCTAAATGGTTTTCCGTTATGGATCTGAAGTCCGGTTATTATCAAGTTGAACTTGCCGAAGAAGACAAACACAAGACCGCATTCACATGCCCGCTGGGTTTTTGGGAATTTAACCGCATGCCACAGGGCGTTACCAATGCACCCTCCACATTCCAGCGGTTAATGGAGAGATGTGTGGGAGATCTGCACCTGAACGAAGTCTTGGTCTTCCTAGACGATCTGATTGTCTTCTCAGACACCTTGGAGGAGCACGAAAACAGGTTGATGAAGGTGCTGAACAGACTCAAGGACTACGGGCTGAAGTTGTCCCCAGACAAATGTCACTTTTTTCAGTCTTCCGTGAAATATCTGGGCCACATTGTAGATGCTCGTGGCGTCCACACTGACCCTGAGAAGATATCGGCCTTAAAAGACTGGCCCAGGCCCACCAATCGTAAAGAGCTAAAGTGCTTCTTAGGCTTTGCGGGGTACTACAGGCGCTTTGTACAAGGCTATTCGAAAATAGCAAAGCAGTTGAATGGCCTCACTGCTGGCTATGTGGCTACAAGGAAAAGGGGAAAGGACTATAAGAAGCAAAAACCTCACACTTCAGTGAGCCCCAGCCAGCCTTTCGGAAGTGAATGGACACAGGACTGTGAAACCGCTTTCAGAACACTCATAGACAGGTTGACCTCAGCACCTGTACTGGCTTTCGCCAATCCTAACCTCCCTTACGTTCTCCACACAGACGCCTGTGGAGAAGGCCTTGGTGCAGCCATTTACCAAGAGCATGAAGGGACACTTAGGGCCATAGCCTATGCTAGCCGAGGGCTATCGAAAAGTGAACGCAACTACCCAACGCACAAGCTTGAATACTTAGCACTGAAGTGGGCTGTGTGTGAGAAGTTCCATGATTATCTGTATGGTACAGAATTCACAGTCCTTACTGACAACAATCCTCTCACCTATGTGTTGACCTCTGCAAAACTCGATGCAGCAGGTCACCGCTGGTTAGCAGCTCTGTCAACGTACCGTTTTGAAGTGAAGTATCGGCCTGGTAATACTAATCAAGATGCAGATGGGCTGTCAAGGCGCCCCCAGGAACCCTCACAAGAAGACGATGCTTTCCTCCAGGAAAAAGAGAGGATCGAGGAGCTCCGTCAACGTGTGCTGGACGGGAATCACAAAGTACTCTCAGAGGACACCTTCACTGCCCTCTGCCAAAGACACTCAGTGCGACTGGAGCCCAGTGAATACCCCCCGGAACCCCCCGCCTTAGCAGAGTCCCTAGCGGTGGACCCCTCCGCCATTCCCCTGAGTTACACCTGCCTTGCACAAAAAACTGTTCCAGGGATGACTCAAGAGGATTGGCACAATTCACAGAGGGCAGACCTGTCCATAAGGCGGGTCATCCAACTCATTGAGAGAGACACTAAGCCCTCGTTCAGAGAGACTAAGTTAGAGCTACCGGAGGTGAGGCTCTTCCTCAGAGAGTGGAATCGACTTGAACTCAAAGACGGAGTCCTGTTCAGGAGGTATGTTGACAGAGGAACAGAAGGCTATCAGTTAGTCTTGCCCGAGAAATACAGAGCCAAAGCACTAGAAGGTGTTCATGATGAAGTGGGGCACCTCGGATTTGAGCGCGCCCTTCACCTGGCCCGCGCCCGATTTTACTGGCCAAAGATGGCTCAAGCAGTCGATGTGAAGTGTCACACATGTGAGAGGTGTTTCAGAAGGAAAACAAACCCTGAGAGGGCTGCCCCAATGATGAACATCAGTACAAGTTACCCCCTTGAATTAGTCTGCATGGACTATTTGTCTATCGAACCAGACAACAAAGATACAAGAAATGTATTGGTGATTACAGACCATTTCACTAAGTTTGCTGTGGCAATTCCCACAAAAGACCAAAGAGCAAGAACTGTAGCTAAAGCAATCTGGGAGAACTTCATCGTTCACTACGGGTTCCCTGCCCGCCTTCATAGCGATCAGGGAAGGGATTTTGAAAGTCACACCATCAAAGAGCTGTGTTCCCTGATAGGAGCAGAAAAGGTGAGGACTACCCCTATCATCCTCGCGGGAACCCAGTTGAAAGATTCAACAGAACCCTGCTCGGCATGCTTGGAACGCTGGAGGACAAAGACAAGTACCACTGGAGAGACTTTGTGAAGCCACTTGTCCACGCATATAATTGCACAAGGAACAACACCACCGGCTACTCGCCTTATGAGCTGATGTTTGGGAGTTTTTGCTTCTTATAGCAGACAACCGACCCTTCCCATCGACCTCGTTCTGGGATTCCAGCCACAGGGGAATCATGCCAGGACTCACTCTGAGTATGTAAAGAGCCTTCGAGAACGTCTGCGGGAAAGCTATGCTCTAGCTGCAGAGAGTGCACGGAAGATGGGAGAGAAGAACAAGACAAGGTTCAATGCCAAGGTCAGAGCAGCAGAACTGATCGCAGGTGACAGAGTCTTAGTGCGAAATGTCAACATCAGAGGGAAACACAAGCTTGCGGACAGATGGGAGAGAGGGACCTATACAGTCGAAAAGAGGATGGGAGATGGACCGGTTTATGTCGTCAAGCCGGATAAGGGTGGCGGCCCCCTACGCACCCTCCACAGGGACCTCCTCTTGCCATGTGGGTTCCTACCTGTCACCGATGGGAAGGAAGTTGAGCAAAAAGGCCCCTCTAAGGTGATGAAGTTGAGATCCGGAGAGCGGCCAACGATGGATGCAAGGGACAACATGCTGAGCCATGAAGAGGATGTTGACGTCTGCAGCAGTAGTGATGAAGAGGAGCTTGTGGTGGTGCACAGGCCCAAAGTGACTGAAATGGGACCCTTCATCAAGACTGTGGAAAGGAGTGTCGAGAGGAGACCCCGCAGACTCAGATCAGACTCAGATCAGACTCCTACTGCTGAGAGCTTAGAAGCTGCCATTGGAAATATTCGCCATGCCCTGGACCACTCACTCCAGGGAGAGCTTCAGGAACATGCAGTGGAGCCTCTTCATGATAACCTTGAGCCTGTGGATACAGATCAACGACACGAATGTGATCACAGATCAGATCTCACGGCTGTGGAGGAAGAAGTAGCAGCGGCCATCAATCCTCTGCTTCAAGCTGAACAGTCAGAAAACATAGGAACACAAGCTGAAATCAGGAGATCAAGCAGAACACGACAACGACCTGATAGACTGCACTATGACACTCTTGGGAGACCCTTGATCCTGGCCATTGTTGCCTTCTGTAAGAGTCTGGAAGGCCTCCTCCAGGGTCCTGCCAGGTGGCAGGCGCATGAAGGGACTAATGCGTTCTAGGGGGAGTATGTAACCCATGCTATTTCACTCTCTCTGCTAATATATGTATATGTCAATTTATATGAATGTATATATTATAATAATATATATAATGTAGTGTGTATGGTGTATATCTATAGTATATATATATTCCCAGTATATATTCCTGACGGCCGCTAACTGAAACGGTTGCCTGGAGACCGTGTTTTTTGTTGACGCTCCCTAATAGAGCGAACCGGTTGCCTGGAGACCGTGTTTTTTGTTGACGCTCCCCGGAATAGAGCGAACATAGACTTGAAGAGCGAACATAGACTTGAAGAGCGAACATAGACTTGAAGAGTGAACATATAGACTAGAAGAGAAACGAAGAAAAGGTTATCACGGAAGAAATAGAAGATATGGAGGAAGATTTGACGTTACTTTGAACAAGAGGACAGCCTGTCATCGACTGGCCCCTGCTCAAGAGCGTTCGGCCGTAGCGGTCGTGGTAGGAACAGAACGCCCCTTTCATTGAATCGAGTGCACTCAAAGACTTGCTGGGTACCCATTTTATTTAGTTTGTTATTTTTCTTGGGGACCTCTTTTGGGTTCAGTGTTTTGAGTTCAGTGTTTTAGGTTCAGTGTTGTTATTATTATTATTATTATTGTGTAAATAATCTGATTGATTCTGATTGATCGTTAGATAAAAGGTCAAACGTGCCTCACTGTGTCTGTGTGTTATTCCTTTTATCAGAGTTCTATTAAGAATACAAGCCAGTCTCCTTATAACCTGGGATTGATGCACCACTGCATTGTTATATTACCTTTAAAAATACAGTTGGTTACATAAAGTGGCGAGCTAGCCAGGAGACTGGTTATATACTCTGATCAGAGGAATTCATATTTTTCTTATATATTCACCGCTACAATATTTTGCATGATAGAGAACCTAAGGTCAAAATGGAATATTGTAACCGCTATGATGTGCATGGACAGAGCTGCCTTTTTGTCTCTGGTATTGACGAAACGTATTCAGACGATTATATTATTGACATTTTTGAGGTACATGGTGGCATAGTGAAATGCATAAGAGTCCCTGATGAAGTAGGTAAACCTAATGGGAGGGTTCTGGTCCAGTACAGAGATGAAAGATCAGTAGCTCGTGTGGATCCAGACTTCTTAGGCAAAACGTTTAGTCCTGATGATTCTAATGCTTCATGGCACGTCACCGCCATACAAGAAGAGATGGCTCCGAAACCTGAGGAACAAAGTAACCTAGATGAACTAAAGTTTGCTGCGGCGGTTGCAGGCCTAAGCAAGACCCGTCTGATCCAGATGCTCCAAACTCAGCTTTCCAACCTTCAGTTGGGTGGTGATACAGCAAGTGATGAGGACACAAATAACAATGTGCCTGAGACGCCTCAGAGGCCGTCAAGTCTTGATGAGAGCCTCATCAATCCCCCCAGTGTCCAGAGAGTAATTGTCGAGCATGTAATAAAAACGGAATCTCAGTCCTCGTATGTCAGCAAAATCCGCACCTTCTCGGGAAGAACGCCAAAGCCCAATGGAGAAGTTGATTATGAGACGTGGCACACTCAAGTTGAACTGTTATTAAGTGACCCTTCCCGCCCAGATACCCAGAAGGTCAGAAAGATTTTAGAGAGCTTATTGAGCCCAGCTAGTGACCTAGTCAAAAGCCTTGGCATCGACTCCCCGCCTGCACTGTACCTCACCCAGCTTGACGCAGCTTTTGGGGTAGTAGCAGATGGAGAAGAGCTGTATGCAGCATTCCTGGGCGCAAATCAGAACGCTGGGGAGAAATCCTCTGACTATTTAAATCGCCTACACCTGATGCTTGACAAAGTTATTACCGGGGGAGGACTGTCCATTGAAAGTTCAAACAAGCAACTCATCAGACAATTCTGTAGGGGTTGCTGGGATCAGACAATGCTCATCGAGCTCCAGCTTGAGCAGAAGAAGACTAACCCCCATCCTTCCCTGAGCTCTTGCTACTCCTCAGACAGCAGGAAGACAGACGGTTGACAAAACTGAACAGAATGAAGAAGCACCTCGGAAGCGCCAAAGCTATGTCTCACATGCACACAGTCTATGGCCTGTCCCACCGTGATGAAGAGTCAGATGAAACTGAAGCTGTTTTAAACCCGAAGGCAGCCAAAAAGAGCCTAACTGAGAATCAGAAGCTCGCCCAGGAAGTGGCTGACCTAAAGAAACAGCTTGCTTCCTACAAGCCAGCATCGAAGCCCAACGAACCACAACATGTAGAGAACCTCAATGAGAATCCTGTTAGGGGAAACTGTATGGTCTCAAATGTGACAAACCGCAGGATCGGCATGAACACTTCCAACATGCCCCGAGCCTGGTTCTGTTTTAAATGTGGAGAAGATGGCCACATTGCCGCCCTATGTTTAAACGAGCCAAACCCTGCTGCTGTACACCAGAAGAACCTTGAGCTCAGGGAAAGACGCGACCAATGGAGGATGCAGCATCAGGGCCAGCCCGAGTTCTCGTTAAACCGGTAAGGGCTTCTGCTGCGGGACGTTCAGAAGCCGTGCACCCCCCTTTATCTAGTTCCATTTCAACCAACCTGAAAGCAAATGTAGTGAGGGCCGAACAATATGCCCAGAATGGCTCACACCTCGACTATAGACCCTTACCCCATGGTCTTGTTGGGCCACGTTGCAGCACGACAGCCCTTGTTGAAGGCTACCAGTGTAAATGTATTTTAGACACCGGGTCGCAGGTTACTACGGTCTCAGAGACCTTTTATTCAGACCATCTCTCATCCTTCCCTGTTGAACCTATTAACGCACTGCTTGAGATTTTGGGTGCTGGGGGCCAGCGTGTCCCTTACATAGGTTACACCCAAGTCCTTATATCACTCCCAAAGAGTGTTACTGGCATAGACGAGAAGATTTCCTCCCTGGTTCTCATTGTACCGGACTGTGACTTTAACCGTGAGATTCCCTTACTGATTGGGACCAATGTACTTGACAGATTGTACCAGAACGGAGTTAAACGAGAAGGGCTGAAATTCCTACAGGGGCATGAACTCAGTGACGAATGTCTCATGCTATTCCAGTACATTGCTCAGACTCACAGTGAAGAGGAGGAAGCAAGGCCAGTGAAGCTGCTTGGACGTTACCCAGTCGTCATTCCAGCTGGACAAAGAGTGTGTGTACTAGGAGGTGTAAAGATTAAGACATCCCCAACCCTCACGTCATATGCAATGGAGCCTCCTGCAAACCCTCCTCTGCCAGGTGGCATCTTCCTAGTACCAACACTACTGGACGTTCCCTATCAGTCCTTCAGCAAAGTCCCTGTACTTCTTCGCAATATGAGTTCACACGACATCACATTGCATCCAAACCGTGTCATAGCAGAGATGATGATGGCTCAGTGTGTGGTGCCCGTGAAACCCCATGACACTTCTATATCCTGTGGCCTCCAGACAGTGGATACAGAAGCCCCCCCAAGTGACAAAGTATCATGCAGCCTGGAAGATTCTCCCATTCCAGCAGAGTGGAAGAAACGCATCAAAGACAAGTTGAATACCATACCTGAGGTATTCGCTGTTGATGACTTAACCCATGGTCGCACCTCTGCAGTCAAACACAGGATAAGACTTCAGGATGAAACCCCCTTCAAGGAGAGGCCCCGGCCGATTCACCCATGTGATAGAGAAGCTGTTAAGCAGCATCTTCGAGAGCTACTGGAGGCAGGGATCATAAGGGAATCAGAGAGCCCGTTTGCTTCCCCTATAGTAGTGGTGAAAAAGAAAAACGGGAAGATCAGACTGTGTGTGGACTATCGGAAACTGAACATGCGTACTATCAAGGACGCGTACGCTCTTCCCAATATCGAAGAAACCTTCTCGGCCCTTAGTGGAGCTAAATGGTTTTCCGTTATGGATCTGAAGTCCGGTTATTATCAAGTTGAACTTGCCGAAGAAGACAAACACAAGACCGCATTCACATGCCCGCTGGGTTTTTGGGAATTTAACCGCATGCCACAGGGCGTTACCAATGCACCCTCCACATTCCAGCGGTTAATGGAGAGATGTGTGGGAGATCTGCACCTGAACGAAGTCTTGGTCTTCCTAGACGATCTGATTGTCTTCTCAGACACCTTGGAGGAGCACGAAAACAGGTTGATGAAGGTGCTGAACAGACTCAAGGACTACGGGCTGAAGTTGTCCCCAGACAAATGTCACTTTTTTCAGTCTTCCGTGAAATATCTGGGCCACATTGTAGATGCTCGTGGCGTCCACACTGACCCTGAGAAGATATCGGCCTTAAAAGACTGGCCCAGGCCCACCAATCGTAAAGAGCTAAAGTGCTTCTTAGGCTTTGCGGGGTACTACAGGCGCTTTGTACAAGGCTATTCGAAAATAGCAAAGCAGTTGAATGGCCTCACTGCTGGCTATGTGGCTACAAGGAAAAGGGGAAAGGACTATAAGAAGCAAAAACCTCACACTTCAGTGAGCCCCAGCCAGCCTTTCGGAAGTGAATGGACACAGGACTGTGAAACCGCTTTCAGAACACTCATAGACAGGTTGACCTCAGCACCTGTACTGGCTTTCGCCAATCCTAACCTCCCTTACGTTCTCCACACAGACGCCTGTGGAGAAGGCCTTGGTGCAGCCATTTACCAAGAGCATGAAGGGACACTTAGGGCCATAGCCTATGCTAGCCGAGGGCTATCGAAAAGTGAACGCAACTACCCAACGCACAAGCTTGAATACTTAGCACTGAAGTGGGCTGTGTGTGAGAAGTTCCATGATTATCTGTATGGTACAGAATTCACAGTCCTTACTGACAACAATCCTCTCACCTATGTGTTGACCTCTGCAAAACTCGATGCAGCAGGTCACCGCTGGTTAGCAGCTCTGTCAACGTACCGTTTTGAAGTGAAGTATCGGCCTGGTAATACTAATCAAGATGCAGATGGGCTGTCAAGGCGCCCCCAGGAACCCTCACAAGAAGACGATGCTTTCCTCCAGGAAAAAGAGAGGATCGAGGAGCTCCGTCAACGTGTGCTGGACGGGAATCACAAAGTACTCTCAGAGGACACCTTCACTGCCCTCTGCCAAAGACACTCAGTGCGACTGGAGCCCAGTGAATACCCCCCGGAACCCCCCGCCTTAGCAGAGTCCCTAGCGGTGGACCCCTCCGCCATTCCCCTGAGTTACACCTGCCTTGCACAAAAAACTGTTCCAGGGATGACTCAAGAGGATTGGCACAATTCACAGAGGGCAGACCTGTCCATAAGGCGGGTCATCCAACTCATTGAGAGAGACACTAAGCCCTCGTTCAGAGAGACTAAGTTAGAGCTACCGGAGGTGAGGCTCTTCCTCAGAGAGTGGAATCGACTTGAACTCAAAGACGGAGTCCTGTTCAGGAGGTATGTTGACAGAGGAACAGAAGGCTATCAGTTAGTCTTGCCCGAGAAATACAGAGCCAAAGCACTAGAAGGTGTTCATGATGAAGTGGGGCACTCGGATTTGAGCGCGCCTTCACCTGGCCCGCGCCCGATTTTACTGGCCAAAGATGGCTCAAGCAGTCGATGTGAAGTGTCACACATGTGAGAGGTGTTTCAGAAGGAAAACAAACCCTGAGAGGGCTGCCCCAATGATGAACATCAGTACAAGTTACCCCCTTGAATTAGTCTGCATGGACTATTTGTCTATCGAACCAGACAACAAAGATACAAGAAATGTATTGGTGATTACAGACCATTTCACTAAGTTTGCTGTGGCAATTCCCACAAAAGACCAAAGAGCAAGAACTGTAGCTAAAGCAATCTGGGAGAACTTCATCGTTCACTACGGGTTCCCTGCCCGCCTTCATAGCGATCAGGGAAGGGATTTTGAAAGTCACACCATCAAAGAGCTGTGTTCCCTGATAGGAGCAGAAAAGGTGAGGACTACCCCTATCATCCTCGCGGGAACCCAGTTGAAAGATTCAACAGAACCCTGCTCGGCATGCTTGGAACGCTGGAGGACAAAGACAAGTACCACTGGAGAGACTTTGTGAAGCCACTTGTCCACGCATATAATTGCACAAGGAACAACACCACCGGCTACTCGCCTTATGAGCTGATGTTTGGCAGACAACCGACCCTTCCCATCGACCTCGTTCTGGGATTCCAGCCACAGGGGAATCATGCCAGGACTCACTCTGAGTATGTAAAGAGCCTTCGAGAACGTCTGCGGGAAAGCTATGCTCTAGCTGCAGAGAGTGCACGGAAGATGGGAGAGAAGAACAAGACAAGGTTCAATGCCAAGGTCAGAGCAGCAGAACTGATCGCAGGTGACAGAGTCTTAGTGCGAAATGTCAACATCAGAGGGAAACACAAGCTTGCGGACAGATGGGAGAGAGGGACCTATACAGTCGAAAAGAGGATGGGAGATGGACCGGTTTATGTCGTCAAGCCGGATAAGGGTGGCGGCCCCTACGCACCCTCCACAGGGACCTCCTCTTGCCATGTGGGTTCCTACCTGTCACCGATGGGAAGGAAGTTGAGCAAAAAGGCCCCTCTAAGGTGATGAAGTTGAGATCCGGAGAGCGGCCAACGATGGATGCAAGGGACAACATGCTGAGCCATGAAGAGGATGTTGACGTCTGCAGCAGTAGTGATGAAGAGGAGCTTGTGGTGGTGCACAGGCCCAAAGTGACTGAAATGGGACCCTTCATCAAGACTGTGGAAAGGAGTGTCGAGAGGAGACCCCGCAGACTCAGATCAGACTCAGATCAGACTCCTACTGCTGAGAGCTTAGAAGCTGCCATTGGAAATATTCGCCATGCCCTGGACCACTCACTCCAGGGAGAGCTTCAGGAACATGCAGTGGAGCCTCTTCATGATAACCTTGAGCCTGTGGATACAGATCAACGACACGAATGTGATCACAGATCAGATCTCACGGCTGTGGAGGAAGAAGTAGCAGCGGCCATCAATCCTCTGCTTCAAGCTGAACAGTCAGAAAACATAGGAACACAAGCTGAAATCAGGAGATCAAGCAGAACACGACAACGACCTGATAGACTGCACTATGACACTCTTGGGAGACCCTTGATCCTGGCCATTGTTGCCTTCTGTAAGAGTCTGGAAGGCCTCCTCCAGGGTCCTGCCAGGTGGCAGGCGCATGAAGGGACTAATGCGTTCTAGGGGGGGAGTATGTAACCCATGCTATTTCACTCTCTCTGCTAATATATGTATATGTCAATTTATATGAATGTATATATTATAATAATATATATAATGTAGTGTGTATGGTGTATATCTATAGTATATATATATATTCCCAGTATATATTCCTGACGGCCGCTAACTGAAACGGTTGCCTGGAGACCGTGTTTTTTGTTGACGCTCCCTAATAGAGCGAACCGGTTGCCTGGAGACGGTGTTTTTTGTTGACGCTCCCGAATAGAGCGAACATAGACTTGAAGAGCGAACATAGACTTGAAGAGCGAACATAGACTTGAAGAGTGAACATATAGACTAGAAGAGAAACGAAGAAAAGGTTATCACGGAAGAAATAGAAGATATGGAGGAAGATTTGACGTTACTTTGAACAAGAGGACAGCCTGTCATCGACTGGCCCCTGCTCAAGAGCGTTCGGCCGTAGCGGTCGTGGTAGGAACAGAACGCCCCCTTTCATTGAATCGAGTGCACTCAAAGACTTGCTGGGTACCCATTTTATTTAGTTTGTTATTTTTCTTGGGGACCTCTTTTGGGTTCAGTGTTTTGAGTTCAGTGTTTTAGGTTCAGTGTTGTTATTATTATTATTATTATTATTGTGTAAATAATCTGATTGATTCTGATTGATCGTTAGATAAAAGGTCAAACGTGCCTCACTGTGTCTGTGTGTTATTCCTTTTATCAGAGTTCTATTAAGAATACAAGCCAGTCTCCTTATAACCTGGGATTGATGCACCACTGCATTGTTATATTACCTTTAAAA
>NC_072450.1:30040990-30113112 GCF_027596085.1 Anoplopoma fimbria
TCTCTAATAGTTAGAATCTTATCATTAAAGAAGTTCATGAAGTCCCTACTACTGAGGTGTATAGGAATACGGAATTACGGAGAGCCTTCTTATATATTTTAAGACTATCTCCCCAGACCAACCGAGATTTTTCCAAATTGGTGGAACCCCATATACTTTCAAATTTTCGCGATGTTTGCTTTAATTCGTGGGTTTGTGGGTTATACCATGGAGCGAACTTCCTCTGTAGAGGACAAATAAAATACAATTCATCCACCAGATGGAGACATAGTCACATGGAAGGCAAAACTAAAAATGAAAGATATTATGATTATTTCATGATTATGGTTATCTATCCAGAAACAAAAATAAGCTCCCATTCATTCAAGTGACAAGAAAGCATATATCATAGTAAGAGCAAGACTGAAAGCTGGCATCAAGGAGACAAAGCGGAGGCATCAAGAGAGACTTGTGATAAGCCTCAACACCAGCAACACTAAACATATGTGGCAGAATGTCATAGGCTACAAAAACAGGAGCGCCACCTTCATGTGTGAGGCCACATTACCATATGAGCTGAACACCTTTTATGCTAGCTTTTATCTTGTCAAGAAAGAGTCAGCTGTCAAGTCTGCCCCGCTTCCAGAGGACCGGCCTATGTCAGTATCCACAGAGGATGTGAGGAAAATCCTAATGAGAGTGAATATGAGTAAAGCTCCAACTCTTATATCTTTTAACGCTGAATTAATATGCTCGAACTCTGTATTGTTTTGGCTACCTCCCTGTATGAAACCTGCTTAATAAATAAAATTGCCCAGCAGGGAAAATAACCGTCAAATAATACCATTAATAAAGACTGCATTTTATTAAGGTGAGCTTTTCCAGGATTCTGATGTTGTGCATGCTGTCTCACTGGCATTGTTTACTTGGACATTTGATGGAAATAGATTTGAAGTTACCATTTTGTCATCAGAGGGTGTATGTGTATGCAATTGTGGATGTCCGCAAAGTGATGTCTTGTTGTGATCACACACACCTTTACGGCCTTGTGTCCTCAGCTGACTGTGTATGTGTCCGTTTGGTCAATGTTGATGGTAGCCTGTGTATAGGCTAAAATCAATAACACACAGAGGCAACATTCACAGAAGCTCTCACACATTGGATCTGGTACATGTAAGCGGGGCTCTGTGAGCAGGAGAAATTTGCTATCTCAGTCAACATAACAAGGACTAAGGAATTAATGCTTCAACTGACAACATTTACCATCAACACATTGGCTGTTGCCTCTTACATCTTCTAGTCTAGCAGAGGTTCTTACTCCCACAACTCAATCGGTATTAAAAATACAGTTAAAACACCTGTGAAAAATGAATACAGAAAATTCCTTCATATAAACACTGACTTTTTACGTGATCCACATAAAAGGTACCAGACTTTCCACTTAACAACATTGGTTTCACCTTAGCCTTTCCTGCTATGATTACTAAAAATAACCTTTCTGACTGTTTGTTTCTCTCCTCCGACATGTTTGTATCTCTTCTCCCTCCTGTTTCTGCCTCTCTTCCATCAGTTTGTTCCTCTCATCCCAACTGATTGTGTCTCTCCTCCCCCCTGTTTGTTGCTCTTCTCCCACCTGCCGGTTCCTCATTTTCCACGTTTGTTCCTCTCCCCTACTTGTTTGTTACTCTCTAAGGGAGGGTAATCTGGAGCCATCCTCAATACTCCTATCCAGTGTCTGTGATAATCTGTTCAGTCTGTTTTTCTTTTGTATTCACTTCCTGTTTTATTTTGTTGTCACGGTTCTTGTGTATGGTGTCTAGTTTTACTTCCTGTAGGTTTCCCCACACACCTGTACCTTGTTTGTAATTAAGCTTGCCCTATTTAAACCCTGTGTGTCCACTTCCCCTCTGCCAGATTGTCTTCGTCTCCTTAGTGTGCACATGCTTTCATGTCTTAATTTCCTTCTGTTTGCTTGCCTGGTTCATGACTCTGCCTGGATTACGGACTTTGGATTTTGTGCCTTTTCCCTGAATGGACTTTGTCGCTTTCTCTGACTGCCTTCCCCGTGTATGACCTCCACCTGTAAGTTTTATTTTGAACCTTATTTTGTCTCTGTTGCTTCCTTCTGAGTCCCAGTCTTGTACAGAAGCGTTGCAGTGTCTAACCCTGTCATGTAAGCACCAGGCCCCAACATAGCGTCCTGCCCTGCAACCATCTGTAAGCCTTACACTGGCACAATACCAACAAGCTGTGGCCCTAAGTGCCCTGAACATAAAGGATGAAGGAGATGGACATTTTCTGAGAAGTTTCTTACATCATCGAGATGTCTGTTTCCAGATGGAGGATTAAAAAGTGACAATGATGCCTGTGAAGGCACTTTACTGTGTGGGGATTTAAAGAGAAATGGACACACACATAGTTCCCCCTAGTATTGAGTCTCTTCACAGTTCAGTTTGTTAATGTAACCAGGTTAAAAAAGTACCCTACATTGTAATAAAAATAAGATAATAGCTATGTTGATAAATAAGATAAACATTAGGTCTTGTTAAAAGCATGGTTAAATAAAGCAATTTCATATGAAGATTAAGATTTAGGGATGGTTCCTAAATAGATTAAAGATGTAGAGTGTAATAAATAAGTTTGAAAGATAAAGATGTACAGATGTATAGTGTTATATTGAAGAGTTCATGTGGTTAAAGGAAGTAGGATTCGGTAATAAAGGTAATACTGGTTGTTCATTGTTGAGATAGGTGGGGTCACAGGTGGCAGGAAGTAAAAGTCAGAGTTTTGTTTACGTTCGGTGGCTTGACAAACGAGTCGCGACGTGAGCATGTGTGACAGCGGGTCGTCATGTAAAGATTTGTGCAAGTTTATGCAAATGGTGTCTAAGATTATCTACTTGACAATCTTCACCATCGTTTGGATTTTCCACGCTCTCAAGCTTCCCATCAGGCCTGCAACAAAGGTTTTATATATTTATTGTGCCGGCTGTGTGAGTGTGTGTGTGCTTGATGAGTGTGGGCCCACTGAGTTTAATTTGAATTGAGTTATATCATAGTAATTCTAACTGAAGGGAATTATTGTTGCAACTCGTGTCATCTTAAGAAATTGTGAAGTGATTGAGACCGAATGTATTTTATTTCGTTATTTTAGCAACAAAAGTTTGATCATTTTCTTAGATAGAGGTGTTTAAAGGTTAAGTATAAAAATAGATATTTGTTGAGGAAGTCATACATTTAACTTTTGCAGAATGCCGACGCAGATGTTGCTCAGCATATTTGGTAAAATGTTTGCGTAAAATTGTAGGTTAATAATAATAGTGACATGTCATTCAAGGTTAATATAGAAACTTAAGACCACATAACCTCAAGTATTAGTTATTGTAAAGTGAGTTATATGTTTTAAAGAACTCAGGGCCCTTCCCTGACTAAACTAGGGATAAGTGGGATTAGAGGTGTTCTGAGTTTCTAGCGGCACTAGAGTTAAGGTAAATAACTTAGTGTGTGTAGCAGTTTAAAGTATAGGAAATATTCACAGTCACTATGTTTCTAAACAAGTTGAAGAACGGGTGCAGAGGAGGAGCACTGGATGAGAGTCATGCTTTACTGACAATTGTCCCAGAAAACACAGAGATAGCACAAATGGAAGAGACGTTACAGACTATAAAGTGTCTTGGACGTGTTCGAGTCAGAGGAAGAATGTTAGGTGAAAAGCTAATGAAGTACAAGTACTTTGTGAGTGCTAGCATCGGAAGGACTGATGGCATGGTCAATCTTCACTGTGGCTAAAAGCTCAGGTGCTGAATAAGACTTTAACATTAAACTGAGTGCTCTACTACAGGCAGAAGGAAAATCTATGGAAGATGTGCAGGCTTTACTCACGAATCAGCAGCCAGATTCCTTCGCAACAGAGTCCATCCTTTGTGCCGTTGGTGATCTATTAGACAAAACAGCCAAACCATCTATGGAGAGTGGAGGATACCGCCGCCTGCAAATCTTTTCAGGTACTGTGCCTACTCCAGCAGGGGAGGAACAATTCGACCATTGGTTGGAGCAAGCTCACCTGATGGCGGAGGAGAGTGATGGCTCCTTAAAAGATAAAAGGAGAAGAATAATGGAGAGCCTAAAGGGTCCTGTACTAGAGGTTCTAAAAGCAGTGCGCTTATCTGACCCTGAGGTTACCCCAGATAAGTGCTTAGAGGCTCTTGAAAGTGCCTTTGGACTGGCAGAGTCAGAAGATGACTTGCATTTTGCTTTCACAGCAACAAGCTGGGGAGAAACTGTCTGATTTCTTAAGGAGACTAGAGAGCTCTCTGTTCAAAGTAGTACAAAGAGGTGGCCTTCCAACCAGTGGTATGGATCGAGCAACTTCTTAAAGGCGCAGTAAATGCTGACCTGATGTTAATTCAACTGCAATTGAGAGAGAGGAGGAACAACCCTCCAACCTTCCTCGAACTATTGCGTGAAATACGCACAGAAGAGGAATATAAAGCGTCCAGGGCAGAACTAAGCCAATCAATGTGCACGGTTCATCCCAAGCTTCATTTGGAAAAAAAAAACAGTTGGAGATACAAAGTCTGAGAGCTGAAATTAAAGAAGTAAAATCAATATTTGCATCACTAGCCACACAGTCCCATCAAAACATTGAAGAGAAGAATGAAAAAACACTTAATGTCGAAGCATCCACAGACACTAGTTCCGACCCGGAAGTTGTAGCCCTAAATAAAACAAGTTAAACAGTTAAAACAAAAAGTAAACTAAAAAATGTCCCATCAGACTGGAATTACAACAGCTGCAATGACAATAAACACTCCTAACAGACCCATAACTGAGTCAGAGGAACGTTTTTGTTACCGCAGTGGGGAAAGTGGACACCTGGCAGGAAAATGCAGAAACCATGAAAATTTGTGATCCAGAGGCTTATTCAAGCTTTCAAAAAAGCCAAAAGCAACAACCCACAATCTACTGGTGAGGCTGCATCAAAGGAAACTACCTGCACAGTTCGGAAGAGTGCAGTGGATACGATTGCTCCCGTGGGCATACCAGAAGGCCTAATAGGGTCGCCTTCCTTGGAACCACTAAAAGTGAATGGGCACCTGTGTAATGCACTATTAGGCAACGGTTCTCGGGTTAGCATAATCTTTGAATCTTGGTAAGTGAGATACCTTTCAGATACTCCTATTCACCCTGTGACTAAACTGGACATCTGGGGTTTGAGTGATTCTAGTTACCCATACTGTGGTTATGTAGTGGTAGACATTGAGTTCCCGAAGAAAGTGGTGGGAGCGCCAGCCGCTATGTCAGTCTTGGCTTTAATATGTCCTGACCTACCAGGTCCAGATCAGACACCTGTGATTATAGGGACCAATGCCAAAGACAGTCTTTCTAAGCGACTGGCCCAGCTTTGTGACGATACAGCTGGAGTGTCAGTGGCACACACTGTTGGGGTACACAACACTTGCCCTGAGAAAAAAATAGAGTTGCTGAAAGAAGAAGATGGTGAAGAAGTAGGATGTGGGAAGGTCCTGGTCCCCTGATGCTATCTGCAGGAAGCAGTAGTAAAGTAATCTGCAAAGTTGTGCTAGAGCAGTCGCTGCCCAATAAAATCTTGATGGTTGAAGCCTCTACAACAGGGGTGTCAAACATGGTGATACCCAGCAATGCTGTGGATGATCCATAGTTTTACCAATGGGGGTCCAATTCCAGTGGGTTCTGCTTTAGGATGACTTTGCCAATGTGTAAAAATTATAGAAAGACATAAATTGCATTTCTATAAAAGTAGCTGCTATTCCTAATCAGTCCACTGGGGGTCGTCTGTATCAGTAAAACAACAAACCCCCTTCCAGCAGGTGTACTGTTGCAGCCCATGGTGATACCCAGCAATGCTGTGGATGTTAATCGGTTCATAGTTTTACTCCTGAATGAATCGCTGAAAGATGTTACTATTCCAGTGGGTTCTGCTTTAGGTCACCTGTGTATTACTAATGTTGTTACAACAGTATCCAAACAGCAGACAGTAACAGAGGAATTTGATGCCAGTTTAATTGACATTTATCGAGTCACCTATTCCTGAAGAGTGGAAAACCTGGCTTTGTCAGAAGTTGTCTGAAAGAGCAGATGTCTTTGCCCTGAACTAGCTGGATGTGGGTCTAGCCAAAGGAGTGGACGTAAGGATGTGCATAGACTATCGTACACTCAACAGCCGTACTGTTCCTGACCAGTACACTACCCCACGCATTGATGAGGCTTTGGACTGTCTAACAGGCAGTCAGTGGTTTTCTGTCTTGGATTTGAGAAGTGGCTCTTATCAGATCGCTGTGAAAGAGGACAAGGAAAAAATTGCTTTCATCTGTCCTCTAGGATTCTACCAATTTGAGAGGATGCCACAAGGCATCACAGGAGCACCTGCACCGAGTTGGTGTACTTGGTTCCTCTGGAGATTCTCCTAGGAATGTGGAACAGCTTGGAGCTTCTCCTGACTGTATTCCTGATGTGTATGGTTTTACTACACGCCTACAGCTTAACTCACTAGGGCAAATGTCCAGGCAGGAGTTGATGGCAGTCAAGATTCCCTGATAGGACCTCCAATTCACACTGAAGTGATGAAAATGGCCAGATGATATAAAGACCAATCCAGAGATGCTGCTAATGAAAAGAGAAATGGGAAAGTCAGTCATGAGAAATGTACTACTTCACCGTGTAAGTACAAGCCATACAGGTGAGAAAACTCACCAACTTGTCTTACTTGTTGAGTTCAAAAATTGTAGGTTAATAATAATAGTGACACATATCATTCAAGGTTAATATAGAAACTCAAGACAACATAACCTCAAGTATTAGTTAATGTAAAGTGAGTTATATGTTTTAAAGAACTCAGGGCTCTTCCCTGACTAAACTAGGGATAAGTGGGCTACATTAATAATATCACACTGTCAGTAGTTCTAATAAAGGTGGAAATGTTTTGTTTGAATCACTTGGTTTATTTTTAAATGTAATATTTTCTTATTTAATTAAAATACAAAAATCAGTTCGCCCATACAGTTGTCAAGGACTTTGTAGTTATTTTTATATTTTAATTTTGCTTAACACAATGCAGATACAATCAGATTGTCACTTTACATGCTTTGTAAGATAGACATTAGCTTTGGTACTAGTCTTTAGTCGAAATAAGAATTGGTTTCCAGGCAGGAAATTTGCACAACAAGACTGTCACGACACAGAAGGCTGAAAAAAGTCTGGCATCAGATATTAAGTCAGGATAGAGATGACTAATGAAGCTTATAATTCATCCTCTACAGATCCACCATAGAGATTAAGGACTGTGCTCTTTATTACGGTTTTAGGTTGCTGTGAAAAGATAAGGGCTGGAAGGAGATTAGGGTCTAGGGCTGTATGGACATCTGCTAAGCCACTGCACCAGCTGGATAGAAAAAGTAGGTTGTTAAATTCTCCCTCACTACCATTGCCTCATTGGTAGCATTTTATCCGCACCGGTAATTTGTTGCACTGCTGTTTAATGCTCTACAGACAGGTTGACAAAATTGAAATGTGTTTTTTTTGTCTTTAAAATATTCTTAGCCACATCCTGAAACTAATCTTAAAGTAGCCAGGATGTTGCACAATAGTGATTCAGAACATACCAGGTAATGTTTCTTACAGGCTTCAGAAGCCAGAGTAGTTATTATAATCAAAGAAAAAGCAAGGCGCTGGTATATTTTATTTCATCCTAAAGCTGTAAATAAAGCAAGGGAAATACCTAATTTAGCTTTGGAGAACCAGGTCAAAGAGTAACTGCTCGTCAGGGATGAAACAAAAAAAATCCATGAGCAACGGAGAAATCCGAGAGAAGATGGTTCATGAGCACATAACATGTGCCTTAATATGTGAGGATAAGGGTAAAAACTGGAGCGTAGAAAATCTTTGCAAGCAATATTGGAGTGCGACAATGCAGTTTTAGCAGAAACCGAGCAAATCCAAGACAAAGCTGGGGCTGCTTGAGTGTGAGGACAGAGATTTGAGGGAAAGCATTTAAAAAATATCAATAAGTCATGCTCTCAAATTGTAAGAACATGCTTTTAAATAGATAAGACAAAAGCTCAATACTCAAGGGGTTTCACAGCCTTCCCTGTAGATGCCTTATCTCAATGTGTCTTCTGCAAAGAAAACATCGGGCACACACAGCAGCTGTTTATTACAGAGGGCACTCACAAGGCATGGTCCTGTCAAAACAGCGTCTATGTCACCGGCTGTGCGATGCCATCACACAAGCCTTCAGTAAGCGCAGGACTTCGACTTCTGCACAGCAGCATCTTGGTCCTTATTGTGCACTTTCATTCAGTTTTATCTGCACGATGTGTCTGAATCTTGCCTTTTTTAAAAACCTATGTTTACTACCTGTTCAGTGACAGGCAGCAAACAGGTGCAGAGACTAACTGGTAAACATAGTGGAGCATTTAACAGTTAAAGAGAATATACAACAGCCCAGCAATACATTCTAATTTTGTGAAATTTATGTTTTTTGGATTTCGCATTACTTTCAGTAAGGCCATTGATTTTAGGCTGTAGATAATAGTGGTTTCATGTCCTGCATTTCAGTTTTTTTTTCTTTTTCTCTAAACTTGTCACAGTAGAGTTTTACTTGAGATTATGTTGTTGCCTGTATGTCTGTTCTAAACAGGCGGATATAATCTAGGCTTGGTCAATGTCATAAGTAAGAACAAGTGCAAATGAGTCGCATGTCTGTAGCCTACAGGAGGAATCCACTGACACAGCACTGATATAAGAGCCAAGGATGGGAACAAATGTGAGCGTCACGGTCTGACCTCACCAGACACTCATCAGCTCATCTGATGCATGCATGCATGCATACACACACACACACACACACACACACACACACACACACACACACACACACACACACACACACACACACACACACACACCAAGTGTGTATGTACAGAGACATTTCTACGCAGGCATGTTGGGTGCGTATGTGTGTGTGTCTGTTTGTATGCCCCAGCTGTACTCTGCCATCCCCCATCTGGTCCTTTCTGACCCTGTTTAACCTGGAATCCAATCAGATTTGTGCAGAGACTGGAATGCCTATCAGACATGTCAGCTTCAGCTCGCCAAAGACTTCACTGCCAGATGTTCACTATGGCATCTGCCCTGGTGGTTAAACTATCTCACTGTTTCTTTCTCACCCTCTCTCTTTCTTTTTCTGTGTATGTCACTATCCACTATTTTCACCCCTACTCTTTCCTAATATATTTGAATATACTACTCTGCACAAACAATATTTATGTAATTGCTTTTGGAGCATGCATGCAGAAAAAGCTGTGGAGCCATTGGGCTTGTTCACGTTAAGTTTTAGTTTTGGTAGGGACACGTTTTTTGGAACATTACATGTACACTGCCCCACATCACATTCTGATTAGCACTTTGTCCACTGTGGAAGCCTTCAAGTTTCTGGGATCCACCATCTCCCAGAACCTAGGTGGAAAACAGGCCCAATAGAGGATGTACTTCCTGCCCCAACTCATTGAGCGTAACCTACTTCAGTCAGGAACACTCACGTCCTAGATTCTGATCCATTTATTGCAACAATAGAAATACAGTTATACTTGGCACTGGTGGCTCCACTCTAAAAATGCTCCCTGGATTGGTCAAGCGGTTACTAAGCCAAAACAGGGAGCACCATGCAAAGACCCCCAAAACAACGAAACCCAACGCCAAGTCTGACGTCAGCCGGACTATGAAAATCTATGTGTAGCAGCAAAGCCTGCTGCAGACCTCATTAGACATTATCTTAAGCATAAGGGTGCAAGCATGCATCCCAAAGGAAGTCATCTTACCGTTATGTGAAATATCTATGTGTAGCAGCAAAGCCTGCTTCGGACCTCAGTAAGCATCATCTTAAGCATAAGGGTGCAATTATGCATCCCAGAGGAGGTCATCCTACTGTTATGTAAAATATCTATGTGTAGCAGCAATGCCTGCTGTAGACCTCAGTAGACAAATATCTCACGCATATGGGGGCAAGCATGCATCCCGAAGATGTCATCCTACCATTATGTGAAATATCTGTGTGGCGCAAGCCTGCTGCGGTCCTTAGCTATGAGGTGTCGCTTCACGGGGGGATACAAGCATGTATCTCGAGAGGGGGTCATACTACCCGATTCAATAGTGAAACCCCAGCCAACCACTTTCAATTGCAGCATTTTTTTATTTTTTTAATTTACCTATTTATTATCTTTCATGGAGGATTAATAGTAGTCTCCAAATTAGCGCTCATAGTTGTTTGAGCTGCGATTATCTCCATGACTCCTGGGCGAACATAACTTTCATAGGCCGCTGAGGACCAAAGCAGCTGCAGGGGGAACTGCACAGACGCAGAGGTAGTGAGAAGTGTATTGCTGAGGAGGGAGTCCACATCGTTTGCAGAGGAGACGTAGTCGAGTTGTAAACCAAGACCTTGACATGGCTCTTCCTTTGTCGGTCAGAAACAGGGGTTCGTCTTGCCTCGAACCAGGACGCAGTTGCAGGTACCGGGTCATGGAGGATAGAGGACAGAATGCAGTGCTGATTAGTGAGATGACAACAGTCAAACCTTTACCTACCCTGTCAGTTTTTGAATGTTTAAGGTGGATGGAGTACATTTGAGCATCTACAGTAATATCAGAAATTGTTAGATCATGCAAAGGATCAAAATACTCTGAGCTGGCTGTGAACTCACCACACTGAAGGAACCCGTAAAATGCGGTGAAAAACATGGCCTCCAGTAAAAGAGTAACGTATCGTTGAATACGAAAAATAATGGCCTAAAAAAAAAAAATGTTGTTGCCTAAATCATCTCCTCATGATCTTGGCCACCTCTGGTAAAATCACCTACATCCTCAGTTGAACAGATCATGCAATTCTACCCCTGTAGTATAATGGCCTATGTCAAGAGTGTGACTTAGGCTGTTTTATTTTTACTAGCTTTTCAAGAAGAACGAAAATCTACTTAGCCACTGAAGTTATTTCCATGATTCAGGGCCCGTCCCCTATTGGTAAGTGATGAGGTTTACTATAATATAGGCTAGGCTATAAATATTGCATAGTTATTTTGTCTTTTTATTCAGTCTTTTTAGTCAGCATTTTAGTCAATGAAAATCTCACTTGAACATAATATTAGTAATCATAACATCATTTGACTGGTATTATAGTATGCCTGTTGTGAAGTGTCTAGAGGCAGCTTGTGCACCCCTAGGGGTGCATGCATACCACTTTGGGAATCCCTGATGTAGCTTAATACAAGTGACCACAAGGCAATGAATGTTTTTCAGAATGATCACACATTTGTGACCGTACACCTCAAAGGGTTGAAATGTTCTTCCTTTTTGGTAGGAGATGCACTTGACAATTCTGACACCGATCAGGCCTCATCCACTGAAAATGACAATGAGACCGTCGTTGAAGAGATGAAGCAGCATGTACCAGGCCAAGACTCTGGACCTAAGAGTGGCAAGCATGCAATGCTTGAAACTGATGTCAAGGATTTCCTTAAGGTCTGGTTGAGGGACCTGCCCACTGTTGATTCACACTACTGCAGAAGCACAGAGACCTACAAAGACAAGAAGTTCCTTCACCCAGGCACAACCTTCCATCTCCCAACTACATCGGGAATATCAACAGGCAGCTGAAACTGCTGGAGTGAGGGCCGTTGGAATACGATATTTCACAGATGTGTTCCATGAAGAGAACTATTCCGTATTCATTCTGCGAAAAGATCAGTGTGATGTTTGTGTTTCATTCAAGCATAGGAATATCAGTAAGGCCGAATATGATGCACATGTCACCCAAAAAGATGAAGTATGAATGGTAATTTGCAGTTATTCAACAGAATCCAACAAAGTGCTTCTGAAAGGGTGTTGAAAATCCAGGGGCTACTAGGCCAGCGAAAAATAAATTTTATTTCGCCATTTAACGCCGAAAAGGTCCCACAGCAACAGATGGAGTGGCATGACTTTGAAGGTGTCTGTTATATCAGCCTTCCCTAGCCATGCGCCTTTACTGGCCAACTTAATGAACTGAATTGCATTATCAACAGTTGCGTAGAATAGGGAAAAAGAAGTGAGAGGTATGAGGCTATTAATACTTTACTATTAATACTATATTTTTGAGTTGCTATACCAATGGGATTGATGCGGAATGTGGAGAAGGGAGGACTATCATAAGGCCCGATCATGTAGCCTTTTTGACTTCTTTTTCTAATAAATTGTCCACTGTTTCTGGTTCTTTCAGAGCAGATAGAAGGTTATTACAAACATGGGATATTTTTGGAAGAAAACTTAAGCCATCGAGAAAACCTTGAACTAAACCAGTAATTAAATAATTAACGAAACAACGATTTGGATGCTTCTTCAAGTTTTTGCCAATTTCTGAGACGTTGACAGGTGTTGATGGTTTATTCACTTATTTTTCACAAGACGAGTGCGGCGGGGACACACAAAACTGGGGTGGCCGTCTCCGCAAAAGCTGCAGGCAGGTATATATCGACAGTTAGAGAATTAACAAACATTCTCGTTAAAATGAATGCAGAGGGGTGTCTTTGAGAGTTTTGTTTTTGAATGGCACCTTTCCGCAGTTCCATTCCTCACTGAAAGTGGGACGAGGAGCCTGTCCAGGCTGATCTTGCTTCTGGGTTTCTGTTTTGGGGCAAAGGCTCACTGTGTGTGAAAAGGATCCACACACGACGCAGAATGCCCTCTGAAGTGTCTGCTTATGACGGACAGATCTCCAGTCCAGTCTTTGATTGAATTTTAGGATGTACAACGTCGCTTTTGCCGAGAAGGATTTGTGGTACTCGTAAAAGAGGGCTCCAGCGTAAGACAGTGCCAAGTAAGTATAAGTCACATACGATATCTCTGTAGACGCCAAATGCGATGTTGAACTCGGCCATAGTCAGATTCTTTGACAGTCTGTGAACACTTTATTTCAGGATGACTGAGACCTCTCCACAGTCTGTCGGGTATTTCAGTTGAACACAGCAGAATTTTAATTAAATTAACATCATTACCTGCAAGAATTTGATTCCTTAGCTGAGGAGAGATTGCAGCAGCAGGTGGAAAGAATAGCACTCCAGTTGAAGCTGCAGGGACTGTAGTTCCCAGCGTTCTATGTGGCGTGACGTCAATTGGAAGATGGCCGGTAGCCCAGGTAGCAGCGTGGAGAGTCGGAGCAGGAAGTTTGTGGGAGGATTTTTGCCACTGGCCAGTTTTTGATTGACGGAGGTTTTTTTTCTTACCAGGCGAGACCTGCTGTGAATGGTACGGCTCTCTTCAGCCCTCTTTCATTTTGTAACCATCATCCGGCTCGAGATGGAAGATGAGGAGCACGGATATGGTAAGTAGCGTGAATAAAAAGACCACTTTAGCTTTCATGATCTTTTGTCGATAGTTTTTTCAGCAGTACAGTCTGTAACAGTGTTGGTGTAGCAATGATCAGTGACAAAGAAGTCATATTTAAATGGACTGCCTTTAGGGGAGAGTGGGCTGTGATTTGTGTGTGGCCGATTAGAAGAGATGATTCAATCGGCTGGCTGTCAGCAGGTTACAGCTGGGGGCGTATGACTTGCGTGTCCTGCATGAACTAACGCAATGCTTCATTTCAGGAGCTGCTGATCCATTTCTACACTGCAATAATAAGAAAAATGACAGGAACAGACTACAACTGACAATCAGGACTGCAGAGGAAACTTATTGGTGCCAGCACGCCCCCCCCCATCAAGGACTTATACACTTCCAGAGTCATAAAACTTAAAGTGGCCCTATTATGCTTTTCCACTTTTTCTCCTTTTATGATCTCCTTTATATATATATATATATATATATATATATATAGATATTTTTCACATGTAAAAGGTCCGCAGAGTGTAAAAGCTGAAGTCCACGCCTGAAAGGATTTACCATCCCCTCAGAATCACTGCTCCTGAGCTGCCTGAAACAGCTCGATTGAATTATCTCCTTCACTTCCGTAACTTTATGAGGTCATAATGTTATGGTAACAAGATTTTATTTACAGATTTATTTAAGGATTTAAAAAAAAGTTATCAAATTTGCAGAGACGGTAGCTACGGGGGAGGAAAGAATTTTAATGGATAAATGAAAAATAACTTGAACCAATAAGGGATTTTAAATAATTATTTATTACATGTTAATCTGAAAAGGCCTTACCAAAAACTCTAAAACTAATTGGCAGCAGGGGGCACTAGCATCCCGGTGCTAGGTGCTCCTGCTGAAACAGGCTGCTGTGGCTGTAAAAGATAGGCAGCAGGGGGAGCTGGCATCCCGGTGCTGGAATCTACAGCTAGAGCTACCTGCTGACGTGGTGACGAAGCGTCCGGCTGCGTGTGGTGAGGCTGGAATGGAGACCGTCCCATCTGGGGGTAATGGGAGACAATGACACCCGAAGTGTGTTCCTTTAGTCAAGTCTACTCCGTTATTGTATTTTGATTGCTGTCACTGCAGCAAATCCCACAAGGGCAATTTGATTTTGGACATAAATAGAAACAGAAAAAAAAAAAAAAACAGACACATCACAGATGGAAAATTTACAAGTGGGTACACATGGGTACTATGTCATGTCATGGGCCTTTGCCTTGACCTGCTGCTCATAGAATGAGGCTAGGCTTCAAAGTGGCACTATGTGTTGACTATGGTTTGGAGACGGTTTCTGTTTTTGACAGTGAGGGATGGGAACCAGCAAATGAAGGAGAAACACAAGATACTCTCGATGAAGGAACTGTAGAAAGTTTATAGGATGGGTTTTTGGACACTGAAATAGTTCAGTTTCCTGAGGAAGTATTGACGTTGGTGTGTTTTCTTAATTATGGCTTCTGTGTTTTGCTCAAACTTCAAGGTGTTATCAAAGATGGTAACAAGAAATGCCATCAGGTCCAGCGGCCTTGTTGGTTTGGGTGGCTTTGAGCAGGTTAAGCACATCCTGTTTTTGAAGGGTGATTGTGGGGGATGGCATAAGGCTGTGTTTGAGCTCTGCCATGTCAGATGCCAGGTCAGGCCTCACGAAGCGATTGTAAAACCTATTAAATTAATTTGGTAGGGAGGAATCACTGACCCCCACCACACTCACCTGCCTTCTCTCAGTCATTGTGTTTACAGAGGCCATGTTTTTAATTCCCTGCCACGCTGCCCTGTAGTTGCCTTGCTGAAACTTCTGCTTGATCTTATCTTTTTCTCCTCTGCAGATCCTGTAAAAAACACCCTTTTTTCTCATTAAGGATGCCTTTTAGCTCCTTGGTCACCCAGGGTTTGTTATTGGGGAATATAGTGATCTGCTTAATAGGAATTATAGAATCAACACAGAATGTGATGTATTTTGATATTGTTGCTCATCTAAACTAGTGCTTGGATCTATGAACAACTCCCATGAGGTGCAGTCGAAACAACCCTGTAGGGCGTCAATGCTTGATGGAGTCCATGTTTTGACTGTCCTCACCTCTTTCTCTACTCGCTTCACCACAGGAATGTAGGCTGGGGCAAGAAGGATGATGTTATGGTCAGCAGATCCAAGTGGAGGGGGGGTGCCCTATAGGCTTCAGGGAGTGGACCATAACACTTATCTAGGATCTTATGCCTGCGTGTGAGACAGGTCATATATTGGTGGTAGCCTTTTAATGTTTTATCCATGGAGCAGTGATTAAAGTCCCCAAGGATGAATATGGGGGCATCTGGTGAAATGGTAGCCAGTTTGTGTAATGTATTGACTAACGGATCAGTGGCTTTATCAACATTTGCATGTGGATGGATGTAAACAGCTATATAAAATAACTGGGGAATTCACGAGGCAAGTAGAAGGGGCGGGGGGAGAGAGCAAGAAGTTCAATGTCGGGTTCACAAATTTGATCCCGGACTATCACTGTATTACACAAGCTCTTGTTGACATAAATACACACTCCACCACCACGCTCTTTCCCTGTTTTCAGTTTATCCCGATCCACACGAAAAGGTGTGGTGAAGCCATCAATAGTCAGCTCATTATTACTCACTGCATCGTCCAGCCAGGTTTCAGTAAATGCCAGCATAGGTGCGTTCCTGTATTCGTACATATAGTTCACATTGGCTTGCAGTTCGTCAAGTTTATTTCAGAGTGAAAGGACGTTTCCAAATATCACAGCAGGCAGTGGGGTGAACTTATTGGCCAGTTTTAGTTTGCGTCTCAGTCCTCCTCGTTTTCCCCGCTTAGGTCTGCTTTTTCTCTTGTGGGTAGATCCTTCTCCATACGATTCTGTGGAGATCGCTGATGGGTGCAGTATTTCCGCCGGTATATTCCACGCTGGGTCAATAGCACCCGCTGAGGGACACAGATTAAGCAGAAACTCCCTAGTCAACGGCGAGATGTTACCGTGGGGATAGAGCGGCTGATCGGATCCCCATCCGAGCAGAGCTTCGGTTCCCACGGCTAGGAAGAACAGCAGCAGCACGGCAAACTTGCGGAGATTCATTTGCACAATCGGATAGTTCCAAACCCAACAATAGGGGTCAAGGTGTTGTATTATCAGTTACTTTGAGTCAGCTCCTGAATATAATGTGTTACATGTTGTCAAACACTTAGAAAATACATGAAAAAAGACGATCACAGACAGCCCAATGTGCGCCACACGAGCAGCGCCCCTGTCCCCCAAAAAACAAGGATCATAGGACTTAATGACCACAGGCCTGTCGCCATGACGTCTATGGTCATGAAGTCTTTTGAGCGCCTTGTCCTTTCCCACCTCAAAACCATCACCCACCCACTCCTGGACCCCCTGCAGTTCGCCTTCAGAGCCAACAGGTCTGTAGACGATCAGGAGCATCTGGACTCCTCGGGAACCTACGCCAGGATCCTCTTTGTAGACTTCAGCTCTGCCTTCAACACCATCATCCCCTCACTGCTGCCTGGAAAACATATCTCAGCCTCTCGGAGCATCAACACTGGTTACCCTCAAGGCTATGTTCTTTCCCCCCTGCTATTCTCCCTGTACACGAACAGCTGCACCTTCAGTCAACAGTCCATCAAGCTGCTGAAGTTCATGGATGACACCACCCTCATTGGACTCATCTCTGGTGGGGATGAGTCCGCCTACAAGTGGGAGATTGACCATCTGTTGAGCTGGTGCAGATTGAACAACTTAGAGCTCCACGCTCTAAAGACAGTGGAGATGGTTGTGGATTTCCGAAAGAACGCAGCCCCACCCACCCCCATCACCCTCTGCGACTCCCTCGTCGATGCCGTGGTACAGCAGATGATGTATTTCCTGCAGCAGCTGAAGAAGTTCAGCCTGCCAAAGACAATGATGGTGAGCTTCTACACTTCGATCATTGAGTACATCCTCTCCTTCTCCATCACAGTCTGCTACGCTGCAGGCATATCATTTGTTCTGCTGAGAGATTGATTGGCTGCAATCTGCCGACCCTCCACAACTTGTTCGCCTCCAGGACCCTGAGGCGGGCAAGGAAGATTGTAGCTGACACCTCTCACCCTGGACACAAACTCTTTGACCTCTTCCCTCTGGCAGAAAGCTGCGTCCATCAGGACCAAGACCTCACGCCACAAAAACAGCTTCTTCCCATCTGCCGTTGGGTTGATCAATAAAGCCCGGGACCCTCACTGACTTAGACAATTACATCCCCAGAACAGTTTACATCCCTGCACATCTTGACACTTTAATAATATAATATACCTGCTTTAACATACTTTAATTTGTTTACTTGTTTACTTTTTACCATATTTTATAGCATATTTTCATATTTCTATTTTTTTATTATGTCTTTAGTATTGCACTGTGTTTGTTACTTACTGTACGCACCAATTAATCACCTAGCCAAATTCCTTGTATGTGTAACGTACTTTGCAATAAACAGCTTCTGATTCTGATTCTGAAACAGTACAACAGCTGGATTTGCTGCTCTGCACCACGGGCCACCTGAGCTTTCATAGATTGATAGGTTACGTCAGCATCCAGGTTACATTTTGAGGTTTTGGCTGAGACAAACCAATGCCCGGGGCTATATCCTAATCAGTGGATGGAATGGATAGACAGCCTGGAAAGGATTAAAGGCTACAGAGTTGCTATATGAAGCCTAAAAGCTATGGAACACCAAACAAAATGTGCACAACTGCATCACTTTGCTGATGCCAGTGAAACTGGCTATGGCTCAATTAGTTATATCAGGCAAGTCAACATTCAGGATGATTTGAATGTTATATTTGTCTTTGGAAAGCACATAGTTCTTCCTTTAAAGCACATCACAGAACCGTGACTAGAGGTGGGGGCTGCAGCACTGCTGGTGAAGGTGGACAAGATGCTCAGGTAAGAATTACACCTTGACTTATGACCTTCAGTCTACTGGAGGAATAGCCAATCTGTGCTCAAGTATATTTGAAGTTACCATGACAGGTGAAAGAAAACCATTGTCATGCAACACTTTTAAAATCTACCTTTTATTACAAAAAACATATAATCTGTGTATCATTCGTTGTTTGTTTTTGTCCGTTTCATAACTAATTCAGTAAAACAAAAAGAATTGCTGGGTTTTTTTTTTGGTTTGTTTTTAATACCAGAATACCAAAAATCAAGGAGCAGAGGTTTATTTTCTTCTTGGCCTAAAATTTAGGGAAGCAGAACACAGCATGGTTTAGGACAGGGCAGTAAAACGTCCTGTTCTGAAAAGCGAAGCCAAAACAGAAGTGCCTTAAACTTACATTATTTCTACTCGCCATCAGGGGGCGACTCCTCTGGATTTTAAAAAGAAGTCTGATTGTATGGTAAGTCTATCAGAAAATAACCCTACTTCTCAATTGATGCATTACCTAACATTTAAATATGAGTTTATGGCCTCAATCGCTAGTTTCAAGTCTTCTTCAAGACAGCATGATGTTCATTAAGTAAATTATGGTCCTCTTTAGAGTAAAATTATCATAAAGAGGAGTATGCTTTAGAGTGGGGCAACTATGCAAATAACAGGTTTCTACCTGGGCCATATACTGCGTCCCTACATCACTCCTCCAAAGTCCAATTAGGGTCTTTTCAGTTCACTGGTTGCAAAAAAACAAGATGGCAACGACCAAAATGCTGAACTCGAGGCTTCAAAACAGCTGTCCACAAACAAATGGTCGACGTCATGACGATTAGGTTCACTTCTTATTTACAGTTTATGGACGAGACATGGTGAAATTCTACAGTTATTGAGCACGGTGGATGATACTGGGATAAATAGGATATGCATACACTAAGAAGGACTGAAAGAAACAATGAGCTGTAGGCTATAGAAAGTCTGACTCTCTGGAGTTAGGGTCATTTGATAAATGGACCTACATTGTTATTGCATTCAAAGGACTTTTAAAAAGGCTACATGTCAACATTCACCCTTTCACACATATTCACACTTGGAAAGATCAATTCGGCTCACCCACCGAGGAGACTGTCCAGGCCGGGGACCCTATTCGTTGAGAAGTGTAAAAACTATTGTTTGTTCATTATGAATCTTTTGTGGCCGTAAATATTAGAGGACACTGGTGTTCAATCCATGCACCTACAGCTATTTTATGAGAAAATATCCTATCTCCAGGGGGACTGTGGCTCAGTGGTAGAGCGAGTCTTCCTTCAATTTGTGGTTTAATCCCCCGGTGGTTTAATCCCACATCAACATCCAGCTGGTGGATGTTGATGTGGGATTAAACCCAAATTCCTCCAGCGGTGAAAGAATGAGTGTGAATGTTAGGTAGTTCTGATGGGCAGGTGGCACCTTGCACTGTAGCCCCTGCCATCAGTGTATTATTGGGTGTGAATGGGTGAAGTGTAATACCGCTTTGAGTGGTCATATGACTTAGAAAGCGCTATACAAGTACAAGTCCATTTACCATTTATTCCAGAGGGAGTTTCAGTTCATTTTAAAATCCTTCTTACTGTATGCATATCTAACATCAGCATCCACCATGCAACATTTTGTTTCAGTTCTGATTTTAAAATAGATTAAATGAACCCAAAAGAACCAAAGAAAGAATGATACACGGATTCAATGTACCTTCGTCTGACCTGCTGTTGGCATGTTGCCAATAAATCGCTTTTTGTCTCATAGAAATGAAATTTCTCATTTTGATCACCATATATTTAATAAAAATAAACATTATTGGAGGTGATTAACAACAACAATGGTAAGATGTGCCTTATCTTAATCAAAATATATCAACTTGTTTACATTATAGAACACAGCTATGAGAACAAAAGTAAAAGTGTGCGCTTAGGAGGGAGGTGGACATGGCATACATCAGACTAACACACTGATTCAATGGTAGTTCTGTATAATGAGACGCGTCACATGGCTACCGAAAAATACGTAAATTATCATGCTGATCAAATCTTCCCACTTTCCAAAGAAAACAAGAAGTCACATGTTTTCCATCTAACAAGGGAAATCAGCATTAGGGCTCACATTGTGTTGTCAAGTGAACGGAATTCACAGTAGAAATGCTGCAAAAAAATTGTGAATGTGGAGTGTTTGAGGACGGCCATGCATGAAGCAGGTGCTGAGTAGCCTAAAGGCAGCACTTCATGTGGCCACGCTGTATCGGCTGTTTGGAATAGTAGTGATGCTCCAATCCTTCCACTGTAAGCACATTTCTCTTCTTGGCACTCTGATCAGTCAACAGTCACATAGCTTCTATCTCTGTTTCAAGTCCAAAAATCCCTTCTCGTCAGATTTTTTTGTCTCTTCTGTCCATCTCTGTCCTTTTTGCATTGCTTCGATCCCTGCAGTGATATGTTTCAACGGTATACATCGGTTTAATGCCACCCTTTCTCTCCTGGTGGGCACTGACTGCTGCTTATTTTTTTTATTTTTTTGGTATAGTGAGAACGTTGCATGTCGGCGTCATTTTGGTTCAAGTCTCTTCAGTGGGCCAGTAGGAAAGGAAGGAGTTTATGCAGGAACAGTAGAGTAATGCAGAGGATGGGGTCCATGGTGCTTATCACACAGCAACCTGGATGAGAGAAAGGTAGAAGATAAAGAATGAAAATTAATGACAACAGTGTTTTGCAAACCACGCTTAAACTTATCTAGTTGAATAATGTTAGACTGATCAATTAACAAGAGCCATACTAGCAGATCTGTGAGGCTGGTCCAAGACACGGCAGTGCTTTGAGCCTCACATCATCCTGCTAACATGATATGATGTTAAGCAGGGATAATGATTACCGTGTTCCCCATCTTACAGGTGTTAATTAGCACAAAAGACAAAGTAAAGCTGAGGCTGGTGGCTGTAAATGTGAATCAGGAGAGAAGACCAGACCTTGTGTTAACCTGGATACCAAAGTCCAGTTCAGTTCACTCACTTTATTATCCTAGATGGGAAACTTGATTGATCATGCACAATACCAAAAACACAGGTACAAAAATTAAAACAATACAAAACAGAAGGATACAAAAATGTATCGTTTATAGTTTTGGGTCTGTGTGTGAGTCATCATGGCACAATGTGGTCCTGGAGAGAGCCTCCTGAAGCGGAAACTACCACTTTGAGTACTTTGCCAGATGTTTAATTTCTGTATATCTGTCTGTGGACATATTTCGTCACGGCGATGGAGTCACAACCGTGCAAGATGCAGTTACGGAACTTTGCAGGTGTGTAGTTGAGATCAAAATTAAGGCCAAGTCGAGGACGGGTGGGGTCCATGCAAAGAGAGCAGGAAATGGGAAAGGGGCCATTGGACAGTTGTGCCAATGGCCCCATGGCTGGTGTGATCCTACTGCAAGATGGTCTGTTTTTAAAACTAGTGACTGTAAATTTAAATTGTATAGACCCAGTATCAAGTTGAAATGTTGCCCCAAATTTCTCTACAGCCATGCTTGACCATGAAGTTTGCTGTTGCAGTCACATTTTTGCATGCATTGAGCTTATCAACTGCGAACACTTCTCACTCATTGTTAGAACTTTGTAAGGCAACAATTAATAACAATACTGGCATTCATGGAGAAAAACATGAAGCAACCATAATTGTTTTTGCAAGACTCTAGTTGGTGTATACATATGCAAATGTAGTAACAGTAATAGTAGCAATTGTATTCATTATCAAACATGTAGGCACTGTTAAATTCTACAGTTAATAACCCTGTACCTTGCTTCTTTGGGACTTAGTTTCATAATTTCCACTGTTAAATTAAGCTAAAGTTCTAAGTGACTGTTCTCATTTCTTACTCTAAACCGCCCTCTCTTGGCTTCTATCCATCCACTTTTTTTTTATGACTGCTCTCTTTTATCCTGCCAGTTCAATATCTGAGCCAATACACTCATGATTAAGACAGTACCGATGGGATAGCAAAATCCAAGTTAACAAACTCACGGTAGGAGCCCCTATGCACATAAGCTGGGGTGATGCAGGAGTCAGAGGGATGTTCATTTAGCAACAGAGGAGCTCCAGCTAGCTACTGCAGCTGTGATACACAGAGGAGGAACCCAACCTAGGACTAGGAGCGTTTCAGGGGTGGACAAGATCTGGGGCTGTTTGCATCATTCTATTGTGGTAACTGCTGCTTTGCCTGGAACACTACTGCCAACATTTAATTTAAATTGACTGCATTGTATGACTACTGCAAACTAAAATTTAGAAGTTAAGGTAATTGCTCTGAACAAAAAAGCCATGGGCAGTTACCAATAAAAATGTTCTATGCCTATCAGCACCACAAAACTTGTATTAACCATGGAATAATTAGTATTATCTACGGAATCTCTAGTTTTAGGAGATGTCTCCTATCTTCCCCCTAACAAACCTGTTAGAGCCTCTGATCGACAGTTATGTTTTTATTCCCTTTTATACTCTAATATTTTTAACTGTAAAGTGTCCTTGACACATTTCACATGTATTATGATTATTGTAACATTTAAAGTATTAGTTATAGTTACCTTGTCATGTATTTCTTTTTTTTTTAATCCTATATTCTATATTTTATGACAAGTGCTCTAACTGCTGTGTCATCGTCAAAACACATTCCTTTGTACCTACATATGACCACTGAAACTGAAAAAAAGACTAATAAAGCTGAAGTGAACCTGCTTTCTGCAGGTTTTCACTATGATGCATAATTTATCAGTCATATAACCCTGTCAATAACCTTCCAACAGCAAACTATCCACTGCTGCCATTATTTGATTGTAATTATTGTTTTGAATGCACATTTAATTTACGTGTCAGTCACTGTCAATTTAAATCCAACATACATATGTATATACAGTATATAAACATATTTACACTATATGTATTCTTTACCTTTTTGTGTACAGCTTTGTTGTCCTTTTTCCTAGCTGTTATATTTCAAATTCTTTGTATCTGCATGCACACTTGTCCAATAAAGTCTCTTATCCTCTTACCAGTCTGCTTTCTCCCTATCTGGAAAAATAAAAATAAAATAACAAAAAATATATATATATATATATATATATATATATATATATATAAATTTGTATTCAACGTAAGGAAAATACATTGAAATAAAATGACTTGCACATGATGGCCATAAACTAGAACATGTTAAGAAAGGATAGGAAGTAACCAGATAACATGGCCCTGGGTACATCTTAAGTCTCTTAATTTAATCCATGTTTCCCTCACACACGCATCTTTTCTTTGCGTCTTAGTCCCACCCACCAGGATTGCATGGAGAGACGCATGAAACCATGCAAGGAGCGAGGAAACAAGAAAATATGTTTTTAGAGAAATAAGATGTCCTTTCCTCTCCAACCGATCACAGCAGGATCAGCTGTCAGTCAGTTTCAACAGCTTCAGAGACTTTTGATGGAGTTGATGCACAAACACATTTATCATCACTGTCAGAGCAGCAGTGTTTTTCTCTGTAGCCTGTTACCTGTTTAACAAACTGTATTCTGTATTTATACTATGTACTGTGTCCTACTGGCAGAACGTTTTGGTCTCATTAAATAACCCAGAATATGATTGTTTATTTTTTGTGAATGTTTGAAAGTAGGTATTAGGCTAAATGTTTCGGGGAATATTGAAATTATGTAACTCATATTAAACCAGACGCTCAGGAACGATCAGCCTCACAGTAAATTACAGTAAATGACTCTCTGACTTCAGTTTTATCCATAAAGAAAGTTTGGGGTAGTTGGGGTAGTAACAGATCATAAAAAGACAATTCTTTCCCAAAAATTTAAGAAGGTTGTTGGTGGACCTTTTGTTGTTCAGACCTTCAATTACCATATTTTAGTGAGAGTGACTAGGCAAGTCCGCCAACCCTCAAATGAAAACGAGAATATGACACCTGACAGCTTATCTCTCCCATCCCCCCGCCAGCCGCCACCATCCTCCCTACCATATTAATTGTTTCTGCCAAAAGTCAGATGACATTGCAGAAATGTGTCAGATGCCTGTGTTTTTCTTTTCTGACGCCGTAGGCTGTTATTAGTGAGGATAAGGCAGCAGAGCCAAGAAAGAGCACAAAGTAATCTTTCAATTTTGCCAATCTTCTTACCCTTCAACTGTTGTCAAATATAAAAGTAGACCAACCTGGAGAAAACAGAGGGGGAAAACTGCCTAAGATGGATTCATCTGGCTTTTTCTGTTAATATAAAAGTGTCGGTGAGCCTTAGCAGCTTTAACTGTATTTGAGCATTTTAGATTCAGATCTGCACTGTATACTACTGAAGTAAAAAACATTTCATCTAATATTTATTTTAATCAGGAATAATTCATAAAAAAAAGTGCATCCAAAGTGCTTACTTCATATCAGATAAGCATTTATAGGTAATAGACTTTCAATTTTAGATGGTGTGCTGGTAAGAGGAGAGCTGCTCGTTCACCTCCTGGGCACTGCTGATGTGCCCTTGAGCAGGGGCACAAGCTTCCTAACTGCTTGGGGTGCTGTGATGCAGCGGCCCCATCATTCTGACATCCCTCCACATTTTAAATAAAGCAACTATTAAAGTCTTTGTGTGAGTATCCTCATAGCAAGAAAGATCGACCGTGTTTCTTCCTAAAAGTCACAGCTAAAGAAGAGCAACAGCATTTCTAGGCTGTAAACCTAACAAATGGTTATCTGAGGCGTTTTCACCATATTAACTGTGATGGAGGTAGATGATGGTGATGAAAATGGAGGGCAGCGTGACTCGTGTCCGTTGGCTGCTCTAATGCCAGCTCAGTATTCGTAGTGAAGTTGCACAGGATCATTGTCTTAAGATTCTAGAAAAGAATTGTAGTGAGCCACTGCGCTTTAGCCTGAATTCACCACCAGTGTCCCCACTAATCAACGCAAAGTGAGACTGCATGTTAGAGTGCATCAGAAAATCACATTTGATTTGAATCTGTCATAAAGTGTACTGCAGATTTTCATGTACAGCTTAAAGACAATGCCACTCAGGTCAGATGACAGATTTCATTTGTAGCTAATCAAAACTTTACAGTCACAAATATTTGCACGTGTTCCACACAGCATTGTCTTTTTTCCTGTCCTAGTGCTCTGCTGAGGTTCAACAATTTCCTCAGATTGAAGTCATGAACAATTCTCTACTTCACTCTACTTGAACCCTAATGTACTTTTATTGGTTTATGATTTGATACTTTCTAATAAAACAATACACACCAGTTCAAAACTTTCAGAAATATGTAACCTGTGATCAGGGGTTGATTGTTGACACTTTGAAAAGAAACTGTAACTGATATAATGACTCCCTAAACTGTAATATAAATATGTTCAATAAAGGCATTCATTCATAGAGAGTTTTCTACCCCTTAAGTACAACATAAAATATAACTCTACAGGCAGAAATACACAACTAAGTCAGTTCGCTGACTAAATACATCACATATGTCGAGTTGCATTGTTCCACCTTGCAGTTTGAAGCATTGTCATGTACTATGACTACTCTGTAGGGGTTGGTAAGATACCGGTTTCATCACGTCACTTCATTTTCATTCTTATTTATAAACAAGTCTGTTTTTTTCTACATTACGTTTTTTTTCTTTAAGATACATTCCCTTGTATTGTCACTAGAGTAAAAGAAATGGTAGAGTCATGTTTTGAAGTGAGCGTCTCTTCTAATTTCTATTATTGCGATAAAATACTGTCAACCCCCAAATATACGGTGACAAATATCATGTCGCCCACCCTTACGATTCTGATAGATCAAACATCTCAAATGCTTGAGAAATGCAGCTGGGGGTCGTGGCAGATTAGAAATAGCTGGTATGATGTCATATTGGTCGTGTGGTCCAACTTTGGCTTCATTTGAAACTGAAATGCATCCCTCACTCATGGACTAATAGACTATGGTCATTTTTTGTCATGTTCTTGACTCCCCAGCCTTGTAAACGAGGGTAATGTGAGCACAAAAACAGTTGATATGTAACTGCTTTATAATATTTAGAAGAGCAAGAGGAATTAAGCGATCAGGCTTGACAGCCCAATGATGAAGGTCAAGCTTCTGACTGTGAGGGGTTTTATGTGCTGCATCAATAATCATCCATAATACAACAGATGTAGGTCACATTAACGAACAGTGGACACCTGGCTTCACAACTTCTTAGTTAATTGGTTTGTTTTTGGGCTCACTCACACAAAGATACAGAAGAATAAAATCGGCATTCAGTAAAAGCAGGTCAAGTGCAAGTTTTTGAGTGGGCCGAAGAGTAGAAAGGTGCGAAAACAAAATGCATGTATGCGTTTGGCCTGAACGTAGCTTTGTCTGCTCCGGGCCAGTCTGCGGGTAGGGCCTTACTCTTCTGCAGGACATATAACCTAACCTAACATATAAACTGATCATTTCTTTGGTCAGATACTGTATTTTACTGTATATCTTATTGGCCACAACTCGTGTGGCAGCCTATTGCAGCAGCTCGCCTAACTTTCGATATGTATTTTGCATTTTTCCTAATCGCCTTGATTTCCTTTTTTTTGTCTCATTTTGATATTGTGCTGTTTTGACACGTTCTACTGGTTCTTTTGGGAATTTTTATCCCTTTTAGTACTCCCTTTTGGGAGTCGTGCCGACAGGACAGGGGGTAAATATACCTTTCTTCACTCTGCGCTGGGCTTTGGGAAACGGTGTCCCGCGTCCATGCTTTGCTCGACGCAGCATAAAGCCCTTTCTGGCATCAAGCACGTCAATGGAAATAATGGGTTTCAGAGCCGTTGCCTATTAAAGCATTCCCCACTGAAGGCACCTAGTGGGATTGTCGTGAATGCAACATTATGTGCTTCACAAAGCCACAGGACTGTTAGCTATGAGTCTCTGTGTTAGCTGTGATATGTGTGTGTTATAGTGAGTTATTGTTTACATCCCACCATCCGCAACCGTGAACTAGCAAATCACTCCAAAGTGGCTAAACTTCTGATTCAACACCTGCTATGCTTTTATTAACATCTCAGGATTGTCTCTCTCAGCAACACTGCTGATCTTTCAAAGGAAAACAAAACTGTATTGTTGAACCATATTCAAATATTTAGGATGGATAGAGTTCTACTGCCCTGCCCCCACTGGGATCATAACCTGGTAATTCTGACCGCCTCATACCTGCCCATTGTCCAGCAGCCCCCTGTGACGAAGAGAACTGTCAGGAAGGGTTCACAGGATTCTTATGAAGTGCTACAAGGATGTCTGCAAACCTCATGGGGAGGACATTGAGAGAAGACTGCATCACAGGAAACATCACCTTCTGTGTGGACAACACCGTCTCCACGTTTCCCAAGCAATCAAGCCTGGATTACCAGTGACCTGACCCCTACTTCTCCCTCCTACCCAATTCCAGACCTCGCTCCTCCTCTGCCCTCAGAGGAGGTGGAGTCCGAGTACAAGGACCTGGTGACCAGTTTCGCTGAGTGATGCAGAATACACATGCTCCTCAACATGACCAAAACCAAAGATATTGTCATAGACTTCAGGGAAACAAGGACTGCTTTAGTTCCCATTAACATTCTGGGAAAGGAGGTGGAGGTGGAGGACAAGTCCAATTGGACTCTACTTCCTGATGAAACAAAGTTCCTTTAATGTTACACGATGTTGCAGATCTTTTATCAGTCTGTCGCTGAAAGCACTTTCAGTACGAGACTGATCCAGCTTCACTGTGACAAGGGCTGCTAAAGGAGGTCCTTCCTACCAGCTGCCTTCTCCCTGTACAACCAGTCCCCAGAGTCAGGACAGGGGGTTTGGAAGGTGAAGCCTCCTGCTTCCTTTCCAAAGGACCAAAGTCCAATACAAAAACCCTCAACATTGACTCTTACAACTTTTAATCCTCTTGAAATGATCTGATCCATAACTTCACATACATTTTACGCATTTAATGTTTCACTACTTGCACCTCACACATGAAAATATGTACAGTACAATCAATCAATTAATCAAAATAAATGAGTCTATTAGTCGATGAGTATTGTTTGATTGTTAAGTATTGTCTTGTGCATTATCCTTGTCCTACGTTTTTGCTACGCTACTGTAATTGTACAGTTTCCCACTGGGATTATAAAATATATTGCTTGGAGCAGATGCAGCTGTCTGGAAAAAAAACACTGCTTTGAGATGGACCTAGAAAGATGGTCTCATCTTCTTCACTAACTGCACACCCACGTCTCTATTATTGAGATTGACATTTTCTTGCAAGTGACCTTCTTGTCCTCTCTGTAACCCCTAAATCCTCCTTCCAAACACTGGGCCAAGATACATTCATAATGTATATGGAAGAGGAGGCAACCTCGGCTCAAGATTTCTACCTTGAAGCACCACAAATCTGATGGCGGTCCAGAATCCAAATTCTACATCTGGTCAGTTGTGCTTGATCCCGCCTCAACGTTGCTTAAAATGAGCTCATCAGTCTCTTTCGGTCAATGGAGGAGAGGCTGCAAGATTTTGTTTAGGCTGCTGTACCACTAAAACCACTAAAACACTCTATTCTTTCCCTCCATACCACTGTGTTGTGTCAGCAAGGAAAACGTTGAAAAACAGCCCAAAAGTGGCATTTGAACAGCCCAAATTTTAACAACCATTTTCTATTTAGAGAGACAGCGGCATACATGTCACCAAAGATGATCAACATACTGTCTTCATCACACGGGTTGTCTTCCTGTTAATAACAAATCCATTGTATGGAATCTATTGTATGGAATAGACTATGGGAGACAGTGGTGGAATGCTCTAGGAACCCTAACCATCAGCAGATCCACCTCAACTTACTACGAGAATACGCCAATAAATTAAGGTTATTCCCTCTCCACAATGTGACCACTGCTCTGTTGGACACACTGCACGTTTACTATGTATTATATATGTTTAGGGAATGTAGCACTGTAGCGGATTTTAGTCAGATTTCTTCTAGACTGTCTAGTTTAGAAGAAAAATGTTTTGGGATATGTAGTACCATATTCACCCACAGCCATGCTCTTGAGTGATTTCCATTTATCATATCCTGGAAACCGTGTATGGTCAGAAGGCCTGACCACAGCCAAGAAGATGCTTTTCTCTCCACTGGCAGGCTTATGACTTACTTTCTCAGTTGTTAGCACAGACATATGATTTGATCACGCCTTTTTTTTGTAAAGCATGGTACTACTCAGTCGTGGAAAGTAAATAAGGACATTTACTCATGTACTACTGTACTTAAGTACAATTATTTGATGCTACTTTCTACTCCACTTCATTTCAGCCAGAGATTTTGTACTTTTTACTTAATTACATTTATTTATGAGAATATAAAATACAATGCATTGAAATACAGTAAATTAAACCACCCAACCGTATAAAAAATAATAAAAATAGCTTTATTGCAGGCAGCTAGCTACAACCAGTACTCACTCTGCAGCGTACGATTTAGCAGGATTTTGAATGCAGGATTTTTAACTGTAACATTTTAATTGTGATATTTTTAAGTAAGTAAATGATATTAGTACTTTATTTTTGTTTGTCAAACAGGGGACCATGTTGTGAGACCCCGTGGATCTACTGATCGATATCCATATTTTTGTGTGAATTATGAGATTGGTGTCTGAGAAAACCTATTGATCGTGTGAGCAAAAGTCATTATTTAAGCTGTTGGCTTGTTTTTTTCCAGCATTGCAGAAATCAAAACAGCTGCAAATACAAAAGGATTTGGTGTGGGTAGGCTCACAGACCTAGATTGGTTCCCATTTTTAACTGGTGTGCAATTAATCACACAGGATATTCGCTTTTCTTTGAAAAGACCTTAGGCCTACAATTGGTAGTATCTCACGTGGCATTCACCTCCCCTTCCTCTGTCTAGTTTGCAAAGGCATCCTGTTACAATTGTGATTTGTTTAGGGATATACAAACAAGCCATTCCCCCCCCATACCAGAATGACAATGTGTGGAGCCAGACATTTCTTTGGGGCTGACACAGCGTTTTTGAGATATGTCAGACTGACTTACATTTCTAATAAAAGGCTTCACATAGATGTAGCAGCAGGAACATCAATGTCGCTGAAAGTCCTCTCCCTTGTCTTGTGAGAAGCCTTTTGAATGACTGATCAAAGCTGTGACTGTACATCAGACACACACGCAGAAGAGCAGAAAGGATATCACCTCTAAACCCTCTGACAAGCCCCTGTCATTTAGAAACATAATGCCAGCACACGGCCGGTAGGTGTTTGGAGTCAACCACAATAACTGAGTGTGTTTACGTGCCTTAGTCCTACACACAGCATCTGTCACGCAGTCCACAGGGCTGACTGACTGCTGTCTGCATCAGCAGCGCGGCTTACAAGACTCCACTAGACTTCGATGAGTTTTAATTATTCACAAGTACGCTTCATCGAACAGAACTGGGGCAGGGAGAAGAGCTATGAGGAGGCATATTACAAATCCCCACTTTCCTCTATCTTTTCCGCGTGCCATCTGCGGTTGGCAGGGGTAGTCATAAATAAGTGTTACGCGTTCATGCACACGCGAACAAAACTGATGCCTTGATTTAAAGAGATTTGAAAAGTGTGACAGATTTGTTGCAAGATCATGTGTGTAGATGACGGGGGACGCTGAGTTGGGTGATCACGCAGATTTTCACTCATACAACACATGAGAAGACACAAAATACAGAAATACTAATGCTCTCACATTGAGGGATTGCCACCAAATCAGAATATCTTTTTGGCAACATGTATTTTTTAGTTAGTTATAATTTAACAAAATCACATACGCTGCACACAAGCACAAGGTAGATGTAGTAAGTGTTAGAACAAGATGAGAGCTCACTACTAAGGCTGAAATAGTTTCCAATCCAAATGTTTTAATCATAAACTGCAAGAGGCACAATATTTATTAAAACAAAAGTATGCTTCGAATATCATTCTAACTTAGGTATTATGGTGCTGTAGAGACGTCCCGGCCTTCGACTTTTATTCTATATACTCAGGTAGAAGTCGTTGTCTGGTTCAGATTCCGGCAAAAATTCCCTTTTTTTTTTTTTTTTTTTTTTAAATCGTTCAGCCCTACTCACTGCTGTTGCCAAAATAATAAAATATGGACACAACAAACCTAATAACCTTATAACCTAATAACTTCCTCCTAGATACTATATCTCCCTATTTCTAAAAGGATGATCAAATAAAAAAGACAGCTCAGTGAATTATAAGTAATAACGTAAAAATTGCATGATTGATGTTATGATGTTGAGTGAGCTGTGATATGACATGGAAATAAGGCAGACTCTTGACTTGTTAAGTAATAAGCACCAATTCTACACACTTCAAAATATAGTGGCAAGTGCAATTGATGAAAAGACTTCAAAGTGCATCTCAGACTGTAATATACCCTGTGACAACAAAAACATTAAGGGTCCCTATTAGAGAGAAACAACAGCACATTTGCTCCGATTTGAGAGACTAAAACAGATAAATCTGGAGCCAGATGCAGGCCAGCACAGCGGCCAGTTACAGTCTGCTGAGCTGTGTCTGTACATCTTCAGTGGCCCCTCCCTTCTACCAACACTAGGGGTCACTGTGGCTCTGTTTCACTTCCACCGCTCACTCACCAGCTCCAAGCTGCTGTCGTAGGATGGCTGCATTCCCTGGCAGCGGTGAGGCTGACGACTTGGCCACCGAGGTGGTGGTGGATGAGATGGAGGGAAGGAGGCCGGGCTGGGCCTGCTGAGGCACCCGAAGCTTCCCCTGCCCTGAACTCTGACCTCCTGCCAATCCCTCGCCAGGCTCCGAGGTGGCCCTCCCTGCTCCGCCCGCTCCCAGCCCTGCGTTGGTATTCCTCAGGGGCCAGCGGTTCTGGATGTGCGACACAGCCTCCTCGGCCACCATGCCGTCACCCAACGTGACATGCAGCACGGCATGAACCGTAAATTCCTGAGTCTCGTCGGCCCAAAGGTCAGCCACGCGGCACTCGTACACCCCCTCTTCTTCCTTCTTCACCTTGGACAGGCTGAGACGGTGGGAGATGGCGTTGCCCTGAACACGCACAGTCTGGAACCGAAAGAGAGGGAAACACTAAAAAAATGGTAAATGGGAATGTTCAAACAATAACTACTTTTAGCATTCATTAATCATCAGCTTAATAAAGGCCGCTTCATGTTTTCTGAGTAGAGGAGGAGGTACAGGCATAGAAAAAACTGACCCTGTATAAGCTTCTCAGAAGACATTACATCTTATGGAGCCTCAATCATCCCTAATAAGGGCTCACATGTTACCAAAGCACAACCTGCCAGAGTGTGTTTAATATTGACACTAAAGGTCTGAAGAAAAAAGAAAATGGGACAGCAGAAGACTGAAATGAAAAGTAGGTGAATAGTGGTCGCAGACTATTCCATCATTTGAATTACATAACGTGTAAGAGATACATTTTATCTCTTGGACTTAAGTTTTGAGATGCCAAGATCAAACTGTCATTAACCTGTAAGGCTTAGAAGCGTATTTCCTATTAAAAGAGAACACAAAAGACTTAACTAAAAATATTTTCCTGGTTCGGCCTAACAACCAGTTAGTCAAGTAACGTACTAAGAGTGAGTGTCAGGTGTTCCAGCCAAATCGCCTTTAATGGAGTCATGGCATCATGAACAGACACGGAAAAGAGGAGCAACACTTTACCTTTAAATCACAACACACTACCATGTCAGGCAGGTGTTTTCTTTCTCTTAAGACAAGTGATCTTCTGTCGACATCATCATTTTAACTAATGATAGTCTTCTGTGTACTGAGTACTTGGAAAATAACTGCTATTCAACTCTCTTCTGTCCGTGCAGTCTGGAAAGTGGACACTTACACTTATTTTTGTGGCTTCCCTTTGAACGACCTGAAAAAAGAAAGCATTGTGAATTACATGCAGAAAACATGTAAGTATATGTGTGTGTGTGTGTGTGTGTGTAAACTCTTCCATGAAAAAATAGCAATTATAATCAGTGGAGAGAAAAAAATAGCAAAAACAAAAACGCCATAGAATATAAAAACATATTATATATTAATAACTTATATATATATCATCATAAATATATTATAAATATATAAATATACAGTACATAACTAAATACATGCATAATTACTGGCAAAAATACCACAACATTGTTATTTAATTTGGTGGTGAGAGAAAATGGCACATGAGCAGAGCTGGTTGCGTACATTTCTCAATGACGCCATTGATAACCTCTCCTCTCTCTCTTACGCTAGCCTTTTCTCCTCTGCACTTTTTACCCCTGCTGTATGTTTTAATGGGCTTAAACGGCAGAGGGAATGCTGCAGATGTGATCGCTCCGGATTCCTCTGACAACTGAAAAAAAGACTGATTTGTCATGCTGGAGGGAGCAAAGTAATTCCCACCGCGTCCTGCCACAATATTCTATCATGGCGGTTTTATGCAGCGGACCTGAGAGGAATGAAATGTTGTTGATAACCAACAAGTGCCCTTTCTGAGTCAGAGTAACGTCGCCCTCGTCCTGAGTCATGCTCAGGCTTAACAGCTGACAAAAGCACGAGTTTCAAACACTGCTGATTCTTAAAAAAATGTAGAAAAAAAAGGAACAAACTGCAGATCAAAGAAACTTTCTGCATCAGGCTCCTATTTCAAGACATTACAGACATCTGCAGCCTGTGGATTTAGAAATATAGGTCGGTGTGAATTCATATATGAAAAGTGTCACAAATGTTGAAGTGACATCTGTTGCATATTAGCAGATGTGCTTAAAGTGCGTAAAAGATGGAGCGGTTCAGGTGCGCAGAGAGTACTGGTCCAAAGAATACGTACAAGTCGATGTATAATGAACAAATGGTGTTTGGGTGGGTGTCCGTGTTGCAGTTACCTTGCCTCGGTTGGCCGGGGCACTGATCTGCAGCTCATGAGGCAGTTCTTTGGGCACATCCTCCTTCAGGTACCACCACTGGATCTCCAAGGAAATGGGCGCAGAGCTGACAGCCTTGAAGGCGCAGGGCATCTCCACATCCTCTCCCTCCCCCACACTCACATCTTTAGGGACTTCAGTAAATGCAGCTTTGGTTTAATGGAGGCGAATGTGGAGAAAAAGCAAGACACCAGAAGCACAGATCAATGAGTGGGGATGGCAATGATTAAAAATGCAATGTGTAAAAGTACCTTTCATAAGCCTAAAAACAAGTCTGTTTGGTGGCTACCCATCCTCCCAACACACAGTTTCAAGCTCTGGCTCCTATAGTCCATTAACTGTGATTTATAATGGGACATGGTTTTTATTAGTGCAACTTTGACCTACAATCTGCCTCAGGCTTGATTTGATCAAATAATCCTTGCATGAGGCTGTGATGTGGGCACAGCTGGAACATTCTGTGTTGTTGTTGTTGTTGTTGTTGTTTTTTTTTTCATGTTCATGTAACTGACTTGAATTGTCGCAATATTCTCCAACTATTCCAAAAATGTTACCTACCATTTGCACAAATCATAAAGGGCGAATTGAGAATGAAGTAATAAAGGAGGCTGTATAGTGCCGCTTTTTCCATGTCACAGTGAGGCTCGTCACACTCATCAGCATCAGAAGGTCATTTGACCTGGATGTGTTGCGTCCTGTCAACTGCCTCCTCAAATAACTCCAAATATGGGCATAGAAGACGCACGATCCGGAGCCCGCTGCATCAGCCGGGCAACACGTACGATCCGAAGGTGAGCTCGGGCATAACACTATTATTATTATTTTTTTGGTTTTTTTTTTTAACTGCAAATCAAAAATCAAATGATAAACATAAATCCCCTCAGAGACCGCGGAGGCTCCTTTATTCCCCGCTGTGCGTCGCCTGGAAGAAGAACCCGAACTTCATCTCCATCCCCCCGATTCCTGGGTGAAGGAAAGCTCTCGCGGGCTCCGCTCTAACACCCATCACATCACCGATCCCGTGTGTTGATGATGACTGCTGGGAAGAACCGCACGGTTGTCCTTTTTTTTTTTTTGTCGGTGTGTTTGTGGTTCCCCTCTTCTCTCTCTCTCTCTCTCTCTCTCTCTCTCTCTCTCTCTCTCTCTCTCTCTCCTCCTCTGGCAGCTGTCACCGACCTGGAGCCTTCCCGGGGGTTGGTGTGCTTGGCGAGCGCATCGCGAGGATGCGCGATCAACAGAGGGGTCTCTGGGCGCCCTCCTCCTCCTCCTCCTCCTCCTCCTCCCCCCCACCCCCCTCTGTGCTCTCTCTCTCTCTCTCTCTCTCTCTCTCTCTCCTTCCATCTCTCTCTCTAGTGTGCCAGTGCCTTGTCTCCTTCCCACCACTGCCACTGGCTTCTAAATAATAGAAGCAGTGCGTTTTTTCCTCTTTCATTTTTGAAAACATGCATCACAGCCTCAGCGAGGGACTTATTGCAGGTCTATCTATCCATCAGGTCTTACTTTAAGGCCACAGGGATAATCGTTAGGTTAGTGACAGTTCCAGAGGCTTAATTCACATACAATCCCAATGTCTCAATCAAATACGGCTTTACGAAAACCAGCCTGGTGCAGAGAGGGGGGGATGCTTCCGTAAATTCCCAGACACAGTTGTGACCAGCCATTTGAGCCTGTCCAACGCCTGCATTAGGCATTAATGTTGTAGGTTACAAACATAGCGAGGCCCAATTGTTTAGAAATCAGTTTCTGACCTGAATCTCTGATAAATGTACAACTACACTAATCCCCTTTGTTTAACCTTGTATATCCAAGACAGAATGCATATGATGTGTTTTCCAGAAGTTCATTCCATGGTTACAGCATATGCCTAAAGCAATACAATTATGACATGTAATAACAACAACCCCCCCCACCTAGACAGATATTAGATTGCTTGAGTGAAATAGAAGAATAAACCGGGTCCTTTGTCCTGTGTGGAATGACAATGTTTTTTTCGGTAGGTTTCCAAGATACGGAAGCTTCTGGATTAAGCCCGGGTTTAATAGGCCTCAAAGCCAAAAGACTAAATTTGGCACCAAAAACGTCCTCTCTGCCTCTGTTCATCGGGAATCACCAAGCTATGACCCTTTTCTGTTGCAATCATCTATCCTCAACTTTTAAAATTACATTTTCCCAGTTGACACTAGCATATGTTTTTGCCCCAAGAAGACATTATTCCAAAAATGTTTAGTTTCCATAAGAACACTATTATCATTTTGCTTGTTAACAAAGACTATGAAATCATCTCAGATGATTTAAAACTCTTACACAAGGTTACCGCAGGTGTCGACCAGAAAGGTGAATCCTTAATTATGTAAAAGCAATGCTTTGGAGCAATGCTGTCTGACTCCTCTCTGTGCCTCAAAAGGATAACTCAAATCACTGTTAATATTTTGTTTGATTTTGGCTATGAGTCAAGAGCGAAACCCAAAAGCTTCCAGCATTTGCCTCTAGAATTGGTGTTTTTTAACTTTTAACCGGTAAACTAGAGAGACCCAAAATGTCCCCCCCCCAAAAAAGAAGATATTTTCAGCTTTTTCAAAATGAAGGTCATGCTCTTTCATAATGGCCTTCACAGATACTTGAGGGGGCTTTCTGAGAAGGCCTGTACCGTGCACTCAATACCAAAGAGCAAGTGAGAGGGAGCGTCCATTTAAGGAATGTTCTAGAAGCAAATTGGACCAGAGCCCATGGAGCAGAAAAAGACATCAGATGGAGCTGTCTTTTTGCTTTTAAGAACTGTAATATTTAATATTTTTATTGTGAAGTCTGCTAAGGTTTCCCCTATCTCCTACCAGTGTTGCAGAAAGCTAAACTCATTATTAGTGAGAAGGGCCTGAAATGCCAGTATGCGCTGTTACATTTTGCTTTCTTAGAAATTGAGCACCATATTAAGAAAATAACTTTATAATCCAACTGGATGTTGAACTTTGATTGAATTACTTTGGCATTTGAAACAATAGTCTAAAGTAAATGTAGTGAGCAGTCTTTGGACTGAACCCAGGGGTATTGACACTGGCTTTGATGACAGAACCTCTTAATATCATACATGGTTCCTCTCGAGAGATGCATTTTCAGTGCAGTTTAAATCTCCACCCAAAAATTAAAAGAAAACGTCACTATTACAGCTTCTACCATTTGTTAGTACGTCTGGGAAAGCTTATCTCCAATTCTCCAATACAGCACTAATATAAAGTTTTACAAGTTTACCCTTCAGTAATTTCCTCTGTAACATACAAAATAGGTATGAGTCTTTTTTTATACAAAATTACATCACCACTGTTGCTTAGTAAGCCTCCCACCTCTCCCAGTGTGCTTCATTATTAATGTGTTTCTTTCAGAAATATTACATACAAAAAGACAAACACTGAAGTTCTTTTAACACGCTCTCTGGCACCGTTAATGTTTACAGAACCCTTCTTGATATCACCCATTACATTACATTACAGTCATTTAGCAGACGCTTTTATCCAAAGCGACTTACAATCAGTAGTATATTACATATCATTCACCCATTCACACACTGATGACAGGCTACCATGCAAGGTGCCACCATCAGACTCTAACTAACATTCATGCAACATCCAGTCCACACCGATGGCAAGCCTTCGGGAGCAACTTGGGGTTAAGTGTCTTGCCCAAGGACACATCGACTGCCGAAGCCGGGTATCGAACCACCGACCCTCTGATTGGAGAACTACCTTGCTCTCCACTACTCCACAGCCACCCTTATTGAATGTTGAGCTGCATGAAAACTATAACATCCCAGACAACCAGGACTGAAACCAAGGCAGAGGCAGGTGAAGGAAGGAATGTTCAGAATATGTAATCAAGTCTAAAAAACGGGCAGGAGTAAAAAAAAAAAAAAAACAATGCACAGGCAGATCTGGCAGACAAAAGCAAAGAAGGTTAGGCAAAGACTCTCTGAGCTGACTCTTTCTCTTGCTGGGTTTGAGGCAAGATATGTGGAATGTGGGAAGTGGAGATGGACTGCTGTGGGATTGATTCCTGATGCTCGGGAGCACAGAAAGGGGGAGAGTCCGGTTGTTCTGACCGGGACAAAGGGTTGTGGGACATCTAATTTTCTTGATTCATCCTCTCAGTCTGGCCGTTGGACTGTGGGCAAATTAAACAGAGTCATGAAACAATTGCGAAACAACCTTTGCTGGCCTCATTCCTTTCGGTATCCTGTAGAAATATTTTATTCTCAAGAAAGAACAACCACTTTTAGTATCTGTTTGCACATTTTCAGTTGATTTGCTGTCTGTTTCCTGTGTTTTCCCCTAGTTGACAGGAAGCGCAGAATGACCATGACATGGTTAAGGGTGGGAGATTTACAAATGACAGGGATTATTTAGATCAGTGACACTAGTTGTACATGTCCGGACAATTCTGTTTTCAATAGCTCATCCCATTATCAAAGATTATACATTTTTTGGTCATGTTCAGCAGCAACAACACAGGAGTGAGAGTGCCTTGAATCACTGCTCTTTTTCAAGCAGCTGATTCAGTTTTTCATACTGATTTGACACTTATAATAGCCAAGATTTATTACTTACTGTTAAAGTACACTCCTCTGCGGAGAAACTGACTCTCAGGGGGTCTTCGGCATGTAATTATAATCACATGCCGGTGTGTCAGTTTGTCCGAACTGTTGTTTCCATCCGCTGCCATGCCGAGCGGATACAATGCCTGAAAACACAGTTAACTTACCCAAACACTCACTTTCTGAAATATTCCTTTGTATATGCCTTACACTGTATGAAAGGTTAAACACTTCAATAAATAAACCAGAAACTGCAAGTATTCTTCAGATTTTTTGCTCTCCATGTTTAAGATTCAGACTGAAACCTGACCAAGCTGCACCTGATTGAATGGCAGCTAGCAGTGAAATAAACAATAAATAGAAATAAACTTTATAACCCTTGCTCAAAAGTGTAATTTATATGAAGTACTGTACATTTTACCTTTTGTTTTGTAGACTTTTTCAGTAACACTTCCACTAAAATACCTGCAAAGTAACAATCTAATCTAATCTAATCTAATTTACTTGTACATTGCTCCACAGCAATTTATGATATATTATGCAATCAACATGTTCAATGGATGTGTCCTATAGAAAGCAGAGTGTTCAAGGACGTTGGATGAGGTTACAGCTGCATTGCTTGCCCAAGACGAAAACATTTTGAAAGAAAATGCAGTAGCAAAGAGTTAAGATGTTGTTGTATGTCATGTTATTTAGTAAATTCAAAGGGAAGTAAACCTATTGACTGTTCCTGATGACGCATTAGTGACAATGGCTGATATGCCTTATATGTGGCCAAAAACGAAAACAGTCTATTTCTTGGCTTCAAAGGAGAGGACAAAGGTGTCAAATTATGGACAGTTTTCAGCTTTAAGAAAAGAAAATATAGATCATCTGTCAGAGGACAAAAAAAAGAAGCATTGTTTCTAAGAAACTTGTCGCTGTCAACATAGTTGTCAAGCAATTTCAACTTTATGAAAAATAATAGTACGGTTGATGAGTCGAAAAATATACGAAACATATATATATATATATATATATTCAAGCTCAGGTGTCTGAATATATCATCACACAATGATGTCATAGCAACGGCAGCACATGTACAAGCTGTGGCCGGTTGCTCCCATGAACTACTCTACATTCTTGTCTTTCTAATGGCATATGACAGATAACTGTTGCGCTGTTGCTGGTAGCAGATTTAATAATTAATAATTAATGAATATCAAGATAAGTGACAATTATCAATAATTTAGTTATGAAGTATAAACCGATACATTATATATTCGTTTATACTATAAAAAGAATGATGGTACCGGGACGTAAACCAACCATTAGTTTAACTAACAGAATTTAACATAAGATTCAATTTTGGACGCCATCCAAATTGGAAAAATATATTAATCGATTAAGTCTTAATCTCAGGGTTGCTACTGAGCTCTTCTCATGGTGTACAGTGATCTATTATTTCATATACACACAAATAAAATGATCAAGTTCATTATAAATAGGGCTACCACATCCCACTCTCCCCTCCTCTCTGCTTACTTGGGGACATATCCAACATTAACCTTAACAACGCATCCAGGAGAATATTATCCGTAGCACTAATCATTGCCAAGTAAACTATCCCCATGAACTGGAAATCAAGACACAAAACCATCATTACACTATGGAAAAATATACTAATTGAATACACATCAATGGAAAAATGATCTGCCTCAATAAAAAATCTAACTGCAGACTGTGACTTAATTTGGAATCCATTTGTCAATACCCTTAACTCCCCGGATAGTGTGCTCTTACCCGGGAAAGCACCCTGGAAAGGAGGCTCTGGATGATTATCAAATGTAGCGTTGTTCCTGGTAGCAGATTTAATAAAAAATAAGTATTTAATATCTGGATATGCAACTAGTTTAAATAACTCAATTATGATTGAGAAACCCTTAAATTAGTATTAAAGAACGATAGTACTCAAACTTACCACCATTAGTTTACCTAACAGAATTTGACATAGGACTTAAGTTGGACGCCACCCCATTTTGGAAAAATTGGGAAAACTTCAAAATGTAATATTAATCAATGATATCTTAATCTCAGGGTTGTTACAGAGTTCTTCTCAAGGTGTACATTGGCCTATTGCTTCATATACACACAAATCAAATGATCAAGTTCTTTATAAATTAAATATTTATTGGACAAACAAAAGTACTAAACTACTAAACATAAATGAAACAGAATAAAGGGAAATATTAAACAATAGAATGAAGAGTAAACAGAATAATGAACCACGACTAATGAAAAGGATTGAATGTGACCAGTTAGAATCAGTGACTCGCCTGACGGCTCTGATGGGCAGATTGGAGGTAAAGTTGCATGGAATGGCGGCTGTTCCCCTGAAGGCCTCGGCATCTGGTTGGATGATTGTAGTTTCTTGAATCACTCTCTTCCATCTCTCGCTCAGTGGCAGTTGATTCGGCTTTCTCTGATGTCTTCGTAACCTGGTCGTCTTCTTCGTTGAGGTTCGGCTTGAACCGTTCTTCCTCGTCTTCATCTCTCTCGGCACGAGGATGAGTCTTCTCTTCACCCCCCTTTGTAGCAGCAGGGGTCATTAGGGCATCTTGGCCAGTTTAAGAGTCGGTTGCTCTCAACAGTTGCTGGAATTAATCTTCAGCACGTTGGGGCATCACAGGTCGGAGCTGCATGGCACATTAGACGACATAGGAGGGCCGTAGTTAGACCAGGAACGGAATACCAGAGAAGAAGCAGAACCGGCAGAACCACGAGGGAGAGATCTGGTGTGCAGGATTCAAAGTCACTCAATCATATTTGTAGTATTTCAGAAACCAGGTGGAGGAAGGCACTTCTTCAGGTTCTTGCATCTCATATCGGCCGGAGATCCTCTCAGCCTGTGGAGAGGTCTCTGCTCACAGGGCCTTCGAGCCTGCAGACGGACAACATTTCAGCACTCATCAGGGTCCTGTGTGAGACACAAGAAAGAGGCAGGGGGAAACGTCTCCCCCCCTCTGTTGTCCTGTGCTGGGGTTGAGATAAGGTTATATGGCAGGAAACTAAGAGAATTGCAGACAGAGTTAGCTATCATGAAGTTAACTATCCATAACTTTATAAACTCAGATGTTTTAATACAGATTATAAGATATAAGAACTTACTATGACCAGAACTAAAATATCAAGTAAAGGTTTCTTTATCTTGTTTATTACAATTGGATGCTTTTTCTTTGTCCTCAGGAATGTGAATGCTCATACAACCTAGAAAGGTGTGGTCATAAAACATGGAGTCACCCAAAGAGTTACCCCAAGTCTTATCTTCAGATAGTCCAGGCACAGGAGAAACCACTTAGTGCCCTTATAGGTCCACTTTATATGCCCTTATAGGTCATGAGAGCAGTTCCTGAAGGAAGTTGTTAGGTTTAGATCTTCTCATTGACATTTGGATTTATTCTGTCCCGCTGACCAAACTTCAGAATCAGGAGAACACGTTTCCAGTGCATTTTGGCCTCCACTAGGGTTGTCCCTTGTCACCAATCCTTTTTGTGATTTTCATGGACAGGATTTCAAGGCACAGCCTTTGGGAGGAGAGTGTCCACTTTGGGGATCTCAGAGTTGCATCCCTTCTTTTTGCAGATGATGTGGTTCTGTTGGCTCCTTCAGAACGTGACGCACTGGGGCGGTTTGCAGCTGAGTGTGAAGCGGTTGGAATGAGAGTCAGTACCTCCAAGTCTGAGGCCATTGTTCTCTGGCCGAAAAATGGTGGATTGCACCCTCTGAGTTTGGAGTGAGTCACTGCCAAAGCGAGGGAGTTCCACAACTCAATGAAAAGGATTGTGACCACGTAGAATCAGTGATTCATATCATTGATTAATGTCCATCAATTAATTCCGTCGTTTGATGTTTATACCTTAAATTTAGTTCAAAAACATTTAAGCACCATTCAGCCTCAACGTCAGTGTCAAAGTCCCGTGTAGAAGAGAAGAGAACAGTGGCTTTTTTTTGGGGGGGTGGGGGGCAGTTTTATTGGGGCAATAGCAAACCACTTCCAACTTAAAAACTATCTTAATTATTTAATTTAACCTTACTTTACTGAATTAATACGAGTTACTTACATAGTCTATGCAATTCTTCCATATTTGAAATGTAAGCTTTCGCAGCTGCAAAAAATTATACCAAATAATTTGATATAGATTACTGAATAAAACCTGATAAGTTAAAAATTACACAACACAGATAGACATTGTTATCATGACACAAACCTATGTAGATAAATATGTATGTCTACCTATAGGCATAATAAGTGAATGGATAATATTAATCTCAACATTTCAGCGAAGTTCAGTGTCCTGGGTGAGAGACAAGAAAAGGAAAAGGGGAGAACGTCCCTTCCCCTCATCATCTGTTTGTCTGAAAGACATGGATTATATCACAGTTGCACTTTATATGGCATTAAACTAAAAGAATCGTAAACAGAGTTGGCTATCGTGAAATAAAAAATCCTTGAATTTTTAAATCCCTAATGGACAGCAAGGGGACAAGGTATCTATGACAGTTAACAAACAAATGCTTAGCTTTACTTCTAACTTCGAACACTAAAAAACATCTATTAGACTACAGCACCGACAACATATATGATCAATACTTACACTTTATTAAACTAAGGGATCCAGTACGTTGCTAGTGAATGCCCATACTGCTGTTTAGGGACAATTAAAAACCAACCCGGGGCAGTGAGCTTAGCTGTCACTCAAAAATACATTAGCCAAAGGTAAAGGAAGCCTGAAAAAACCTGCCCACGCTAGACAGGAGTGCCCTGAGATATTAGGTGCAAAAGAGTAAGCGCATGCAGAACCTGTCAGTTGGGAGGAAAAAAAACTGCACTTGAGACTCATAGCGGCAATTTCTTAATTTGTGATTTGTAGAATATGATTTGTGCACCTGCAATGGAGAATTTAAGAAGGTGCAGCTGTTGTGTGTAGTTTTTTGCTGGGATTTAAGATTTACTGAATAATCACAAGTGATTATTTTCTACAACAAATTCCACTGTCACAGGTGCTCAGGTGATTTTTCTCCAATAATATCTTCATATTTAGCTCTGTGCTATTGACAGATGAGCTGTTTTTTTTGTCACTGTTTTTACTCTTCAGCAAACATGGGAATATTTTTTTTTTAAAGTAAACATTTTAGAAACCTTATTTTGGTTCAAAGTGACTAAATGATAAGCTAACTGATAAACTTCCAACTCACTGGACATCCCACAGAGTTCAGTTAAATCCATCATTAAGAAATGGAAGGAGTATGGCACTTGTTTAAATCTGCCTAGAGCTGGCCGTCCTCACAAACTGAGTGACTGGGCAAGAAGAAGACTGGTGAAGGAGGCCACCAAGACACCTACGACCACTCTGAAGGAGTTAAAAGCTTCAGTGGCTCAGATTGGAGAGACTGTACATACAACAACTGTTGCCTGGGTTCTTCACCGATCAAAGCTATATGGGAGAGTGGCAACGAGAAAGCCACTGTTGAAAAAAGCTCATATGAAATCTCGCCTGGAATTCGCCCAAAGGCATGTGGGAGACTCCAAAGTCAATTGGAAGAAGGTTCTTTGATCTGATGAGACAAAAATGTAGCTTTTTGGCCAACAGACTAGACGCTATGTTTGGCGAACACCAAACACTGCACATCACACACAAACACACCATCTCCACCGTGAAGCATGGTGGTGGCAGCATCAGTGTAATTCGATATGGTATACAAATATGGTATGGTAACCTGTCAGTACTGTTAAAACCTAAGCTTGAAGGTCTTACTCAAACGGCCCTAAGGATTCAATTAAATTAAATTCAGTTTATTTTGTATAGCCCAAAATGACAAATTACAAATTTGCCACATCCTCTGTCCCGGAAGGATCATAGGTAAAAAAGAACATCACTATCGTCTGTCCTTACTGTATATGAAAAATCTGTACTCAGGGAGGCACAGAAAATTCTGAATGACTTACTCTGAACCAAGAATTCCAATTGTTGCCTTTGAGCAGACGGTTCATCTTGTGCAGAGCATGCCTATGGCTCGTGGCATACCTCTGGACAGAGAGTTCAGAAGGGAAGCATTCTCCTCATCACTCTCGCCCCAGAGTTCGACGGTGTTGTACAGCTCATCTGAGTTGGGGGAAGGTTGCGCCACACTCCTGCTTTTGATGCTGAGACCTTCCATCCAATCATCCTTGATCCAAAGCACAAAATCACACAGCTCCTTATCCTGCACTATGTTGACCAGCTTCAAGATCCAGGAAGTGAATGAGTGTTCGCCAAGCTGAGGAGAAGATATTGGATTCTTAGGGGAAGGGAGGCTGTTCGACGGCATCAGCATCATTGCACAGAATGCAGAAAGTGGCGTGGAAAACCACAAATGCCACGAATGGCAGATCTCCCCCCGGCCCAGCTACGCCTCCATAAACCTGCCTTTTGCTCAACAGGGAGCAACTTGGGGTTAAGTGTCTTGCCAAAGCACACCTCGTCAGGCCACCCTGCGATTGCGGGAAACAACTGCTCTACCCCATGAGCCACAGCTGCCCTATCGAGACAGTCAATCACGAAAGAGGTCCTGCAGACAGTGCTTGTTGAACTGGATGTGTCATTGCCCCAGGTGTTGTACTTACTCTTTTGTAGATGGCGCTGGCGCAATAGTCAACTGCTGGTGCTGATGGAGGAATCAGGACTGTGGAAGTAAAAGTAGGTGATCTCTATTACACCCAGCCAGTATCACGCATCGTCAGCCTTCCTAAACTGCCAGACGGTTAAAAGTATTGGCCACAAGCCTTTGTTATTGTGGAGATTTTCAACAGTTATTAACAACAGTTATTAACATACTATTCCACCTCCCCTCTAAGAGTGGTATGCTTCGCCTTCCCCCTTAGAATGGTATGTTACATCTCCTTAGTATAGTTTACGAAGGCAACAAGATACTTTTTTTCTGAGTTCCAGCAGGCTAATTGTCCATGTCCATGTATACTTGGGCAAGACACTTCTATAACTGTTTGAAATAATTTGTGTATTGGTATAGACCCAAATGAATCGGATGATAAAGTGTTGTGGCACCTCACCCGGAAAAGGGAAACCAGGGCACCCTTCTGGAGCCAGAAATGGGAGGGGAGCTCGCCGGCGAGCGTCTGGTGGCCGGGCCCAGCCCGAAAGATCTACATTGAGCCGCCGCCCTGTGGGCCCACCACCAGCAGGGATAGGCATTGGGGTCGGTGCAATGTGAGCCGGGCGGCAGGCAGGGGCGGGAACCTGGGCGTGCTGACCCCCGGCATCGCAGACTAGCTCTAGGGATGTGGAATGTCACCTCTCTGGTGGAGAAGGAACCGGAGTTGGTGCGGGAGGTGGAGCGGTACCAACTAGATAATTTTGCATGAATCCTAAAGCTGTGAAAACTAGAGCCTTATGTAATGTATCGATTTGTAATTTATTCTATTTATGCTTGTTTGTTCGCATCTCATTTCTTCATCTTCCAATATATATTTTTTTCTGTTCCGTGCACTGCCTTAAGATAACATTGCCTTGTAACTGTTGCTGATTGTTGTATGTTCCATAGTGTAAATAAAGTTAGAAAAAACAATAGATTAAATCATGAAACTTAAAAGGTGTGTAGTTGGGAAAAAATTAAGGCTCAGTTTGAAGATGGCCATGGTCTAAGCAAAGGCACCAGATGTAGGGGGGTACATCTGGTGCGATGCCCAATTCGCCCAATTCGGCATCACGGCTGGTGTGATCCCATCGCAAGATGATCTCTAGTTAATAAATACATTCATTGTTGGTTCGGGACTTTTCAAGAGTTTTGGTTGACAATAAGAGAAATATAGAATATCAAAAACTTTATCCTTTAAGATTATAATCTTAATTATAATCTGGGACTTTCGGCCCAGTTTCTCTCAGTTGAATAGTTGGACAGATACAGTGTGAAAGGAAATAAAGAAAGAGAGCCTTAGTCTGCGGGTCAACAGGACAGCCTGCATCTCTTTCTGTCGGCTGGCGTTTGCATTGAGACTGGAGCTGTGTTATTTTAGATATCTGAGATATTTACTGTGAGGATAATCAGCAGTTGTTAGCATTTTGTCATGTCATCTTGACATCAATTCCACTGAGGTCTCCCCACTGTGAAACAGTGTGAAAATGGAGACTACAATATTCCCTGTAGATTATAATCATCACATCTGTGTCACCGTCATCCTGTCAGTGGTGTCCCTCTGCGGTAACACGAGAGCCAATCAGCTGACGCAAAAGGTTTGAGTTACCCTGAAAAGCATGAGGTTGACAGTTAAATCGTGAAGACAGAAGTGCTCCCTTTCCGAATTAAAAACCGCTCTCAGACACAGAGACAAGAAGGCACTCTGTCGCTCTGTAATCTAATCCTGAAAGCAAAACTAAAGATCAACCTCTTAAGCACAAGCATGAGTACGGGTATTGACAGACATCTTATACTGCATTTCCTGCTCTGCTGGCAAATGTAATTCAACACAGGTGATAGTGCTGTGCTGAGATTTGATGAGTGTTTGCTCTTGGAGCCCCCCATCAGTGCTGTGCATTACCATGTGACTCCCACAAATAAAACGTTGAATAACTGATAGACATGAATACTTAGCAGAAAAACGCCTGGGCAAGTATTAAAAGGGATGAGGCAGGACATTGAGCAATCACACTGCCTCTGGTCAGCTACACTGTTTATCATGTCCACAACTCAATCCGCACCCGGTATAATAGAAACGCCTTTATGATGTAATGTAATATAATCACTACAACATAACAAGTATTGTTATTTTGGAAAGCAACTGTCCTGTTCAGCCTTTTGTATTAAAATAACCTGACCTTTCGTGAGATGATTTATGGGAGAGAAAGGAAGAAGAAGAAATGAAAAGTTATACACACATTTGTTTTCAGTTTGTTTCTTTTAGTGAAATCTTTGTAAGAGGTCACAATTAAAATGTTGTTAAACCACAAGTTCAATCCTAACACAAGCTAGAGTGGAACTAATATATATCATCCCCAACCAGTCATTAAGAAAAGAAAAGATGAGATAAAAGTTCATTTATCCCAAAGGAAGTTGTTGAAATGCTCTTAGATTCAAGTATTCATTCATCATTTATTGTTTTTATGCAACACTAGGATGCACAACGAAGTGCAGTTGTTGCCCATTTGCAATATAATACGAACTAAACAAAACAAAAACAGAATTATATAATAATAGAATATAATATCAATAATTCTGTCAAGATTTAAGGCATAGTCACAGAATAGAGCTACTGGTATGTAAAATGTTCTATATATTAGATGAGGCCTGAAGCTGGCTGTGGAGGCATGCTACTCTATGAGTATAAGCTACTAGACCTAGTGCTGTAAATGTTTTGAACCTCAGCTGGCTGTTCATTTAAATCAAGTTCCTCAAGCTCTGTACCTGAACTCATCCTCCCACAGAATTAAGGCTATGGATCTTGATGACAGTGATAATGATGATGAAACACTACATGAAATACTCACACCTTATTATTCTTGTAAATAGATACTCATCCATAAATAGTTATGCATAAATTAATCGTTTTGAATAGATAATAGTTGTTATCTTTTAAAGATTATTTCTGAGGCTTTTTGCCTTCATTTTATAGGACAGGCTGATAGACAGGAAAGGGGACAACATGCAGCAAAGGGCGGTGGGTCGGATGCCAACGGTTTCTGCGGATGGGGTGCCTGCTTTACGTGGTGTGCTACCAAGGCACCCAATAGATAACTAGAAAGGTGAACTCCATATAGTGTAGATCTCTGGCAGGTGTGCAGAGATCCACACAATACAGCAGTGGTTGTGGTAGGTCCAATAAGGAAGGAGCAGAGCAGCAGCTGAGAGGTAGTCAGCAGTGTGCATTTGATCAGTGCAACTTTTAACCCATGTTGTTGTCCTCTGCTAACAAGAAGATGTGGAATGTCTTTCGGTGGACAGTTTGTGAATGTTGAATTCACACTCCTTTGAAAATAAACACACGCTTCAACCCTGCCTCCGACAAAATTAAGTTCCCATACAACTTTACTACATTCTCAATTAAGTTTCTTCTTATTTTCTTCCTGGTTACGTCCGCATTGTATACACATCATTAACGTTGTAAATGTAATCAAAACTAAACAAAAACGGAAGAAAACTACCTGGTTAAAGGTGAATTATAGAATGGCAGTTATTCATACAGTGCATGTCTTATCCGATCATCAAGGATTAGGGGGTTGCATGGGGAAAATGATGATATATAATCTACGTCCCACTGTTCTGCAGCAGCAGTGCTGTGTGATGTGAGAAGATATTTTTTCTCAACACAGGGGTACCATGGTGTTAATCATGTTGGTGCCTCCATGTCTTATTACGTGTGGCATTTATGGTTTGTGAAATGGTGTATGTTATCTGCTTGCCGACCATGGTGTAACACTGGTACATAGACATAGATTCTATGTTTTTGGGCATAGCACTCTAGGCTGTGGTTCCCTCTAACTCCACCTACCTCCGCCTGCAGAAATACTGGTTTAAATTGCGAGCAGAACTAGGGTCCCACAGCTGTTATATGTCATAAATGAACATATAAGAGCGCAAGAAAATGTTACGACTGCAAGTGCGTGCTGGTCTATACTCGTAGAATCCTGAGTTCCAATACGTAACTAATGTTTGTGTCAGTGAAATATGTTGGTTTCACTTAGCTAGTAATAAACATAATTTCAGACTTTTTCTGTATAAGAACCATGATTTTTCTCTAACATTAATCAGGAGCTGTAAGAGTCAAAGCAGATCCAGTAAACACTTGAATAAAGCTGTAGTCACAACCAGCTTGTATGGTATCTCATGATACCATACGAGCATACGTAAATATTTTACTGATACGTTTAGTATCAACATTTTTTATTAACATTATTTCCTCCATATGTTCATAGAACATACAATTTGGTCGCCGAATATCAGTTTAAAATCAGAGCGTTAAGTTAAAATATTGAATGATGCATATGTTTTGAACATGTTTGGATAGGGAAGAGAAAATAGTATACTGTGCTGCTGTAGAGCATGTGCATACACAACATGCATTTTGACCCACAAAAAGTTTTCCCCATCAGTTAACCAAAACTACGCTAGGTGTACAGTATACTGGAAAGTTTGTGGACATGAATGAAGGGGTAGAGCTTCTGTATAATTGCAGCAAAAACCAACACAACTGATGCGGAGAAAGCATTTCCCCTTTTCACATTATTCAGACTCAATCCCCTTCCATCTTGGGGAAGCGACTAGGTGAGTAGTTCTTTTTCCATATGGGCTGTGAAATCCTCTCTACTAAGAAACCGTTGCCTTTTCATGTGTTTTTACTTTAGATAATAATGTGTTAGACCTTCAAAGCCTTTAGCACTCATCTGCAGCGCCATACCTAGCCCTTCAACTTCATCTGAGGCAAATGTATTATTAACATGACAAAAGCTCTGTGTTCTCTCACTGCCCTGCCATTCATTAGCATTTATATAGACGCTGGACTCCACAGCAGACTGCTGTACAGCTTCAGTCAGAGCAGCGTGCTTAGAACTGACAGGGGGAAGGGAAACAGCATGAAACTAAATATTGATGGATAATGGAAGACGTGCAGAAGCCTGTATTTGTCTGATGGGGATGTCATGCTGTCTCTAGAAGCATTGTTTGGTCCCTGATGGAACAACTGATGAGCACTTGGATTATCTGCTTTGTTTCAAGGAGGCAAATCAAAGGAGACAGGCCCTGTTGAACATATGAAATAATGACACTGGTATTACTCTCATTCAACCCGAATCATGTTCACTCATGCCAGCAGTGGTCCTGAGCTTCTGGAGATTTGTGTTGACATTAAAATTACTTTTTTCCCAACAGCAAGACAAGTGTAGCATACTTCTGGCCAGGGTTAGTTTAATAAATAAGACAAACAGGAGTACACAAACTGTATTCACAAACATTCTGAGAATAATCTCAGAGAGCTCATAATTTAGCCTAAAAATTCTAGCAAGGAGTCTTAGTAGTGATTTAGAAAACTTCTTAGAGCAAATCTGAGCAAGGAGATTACAGAAACTTTTACTTAAGTGAGGAGGTGTTTTTGAGTCAATTGCCCAAGTATGACGCATTATTTTAAATAGGTGTGATTGGTTTATCAAAAAACAAGGAAAAGAGAAATTCTCTCATAGTGAAAATGGGCATAGATTGGAGAGGGAAATAAATAGGCCAAAACATAGAATTGACTATCCATTCAGACATGGTGTAGTTATGAAAACTATTTTATGAAACAAACATCTCTGTTGAATACATAGTGAGCCATAGCCCTAAGAGTTGAAAACACAGGCCTGCTTGTGCAGTAGCCTATTCACATGCTGATAGACTTTATATTTATTTGCTTGCAATTATCTACCATGCTGGTAATTTCAGTACTTTATCTATTTGATGTTGGGGGAAAATGGCTTTCTGTAATTGCTGTCCAGTCCATAAAGGAAGCAGTGTTGGTCATGTCAATCTATAAACTAGTGAACAATGTTTCACTGTCCCAGTTGCCAATCATCTTACTGTTGGGATTTCTTTCATTTCTGGCGTTATAGCGTTATTGCGCTGGGTTGGAGATGTGAGTTGATCTCTAATTAGATCAACCACAAAACATTATCCGTGCATAATCTGACCTGTAGGGCTTCAGTAACTCAATGTCATTCAGCATATAGAGAATATTTCTCCTACCTTTCCATCATTTCCTTGTCTAAGAATCATGTTACTCCTCCTGCCTACTCCTAACAGATCTTTACCTAGGAATTATCTTTTTACTTGATTTTTAGAAAAAGAGAAATTCTTAGAAAAAAAATCCTAATTCTAAGAATTTTCTTAGAATTCATCACTAGGAGCAACTTTCTGTACTATGAAAATTCAGGAATATTGCCCAAGATTATACCAAAATAAGTAGCACACAGGTGAAAGACATTGTCTCACATGTTTTGTATTATAAAGGTTTTTTTCAACATGCTTAATTATGAATACTTTTTGACACTTTATGACAACTGTATAAAAGATAGCTAACAGTTATTTACGCTCTATTTCTGTTCTATCAACTAAGCCCATCAGAAAAAGCCGTTGATACCGACAATTGTCAAAGCAAATGTACCTTTTCTCCCTTTACCCTGCATGGGATGAAAGACAAAAGCATCTAGCCCTATAAACCTCGACCTGAGGGCAGCCCTGTGTTGCACCACTTGTGCTTCCAGGCATCAAAGCAAAGGCTGGCAAACTACCTCTGTGTAGGAGGGAGAGTGGTAGCATCAGATGGGCAGCTGCCATAGACCCCATCACCTGTATCCATCCGTGGAGGTAGGCAATCAGTGGCTATATTGGTGTTTGCTATATGCAAATTTTAAGTGGGCGAATGCTTGTTCATGATTGGAGGAGAGCATTACTCATAGAGTCCAATAGAGGGTGGAGCCTACGTGAGTTAGCAGCAGTGCAACAGATTAAATTAAATTAACTTCACTTCAATTCAATTCAATTTACTTCCATTAAATTAAATTAAATTTACTTTGTATAGTCCAAAATCACAAATTACAATTTTGCCTCAGAAGGCTTTACAATCTGTACACATACGACATCATCTGTCCCAGGACCCTCATATCGGCACAGGAAACACCCCCCCTAAAAAAATAAGGAATAACCCTATGGGAGTCCCGGTGGGGGGGAAGACAAGTTAGTAACATGCATTAATGGGACATGAATGCATACAGATGGAGAGGGAGAGGTGGAGAGAGAAGCTACGTGTATCATAGGAAGGCCAGCCTGAACCAGCACTTGCTATAGGCGTTATTGAGATGTGTGTCTTCAGCCTACCCTTAAATATGGTGAGGTCATTAGATAATTTATTTCTGAGGTGTTCAAGCCCAAGTACAATAACCTAAGTTTTGTCTTAGTTCAACATAAGGAAGTTGCAGGTCATCTGTGTTTTTATGTCCTTAAGGCAAGCTTGAAGTTTATCTTACTGGTGGGTTTTGTCTGGTTTGATTGATATATATATAGTTGGGGATAGTCTGCATAACAATAAAAGTTTATGAAGTGTTTTCTGATTATATTGCCTTATGGAGGCATGTATAAGGTGAATATAATTGGTCCAAGCACAGAGCCTTGTGGAACTCTGTTACTAACTTAGGTGTGGAGGATTCACCATTTTTATATACAAACAGGGATTTATCTGAGCCAACAATGGTAAGAGAAGTCATGCGAGAGAAGTCATGCGGGAACCCAGAGATGTTGTGTAGAGCGAGAAGAGAAGGGGGCCCAGAACTGAGCCTTGTGGAAATAAGACTTCAACCAGCTAAGTGGGGTTCCGTTAATGCCTAATATGCATAATATTATAGTCAATTGTGTCCATTGCAACACTAAGATCTACCAAGACAAGTCCTTTGTCTGATGCCTTCAGACCGTCATTAGTACTTTTGACCACTGTAGTCTTTGTGCTATGATGCACTCTACATCCTGAATAAAAATCCTTGAATAAATCCATTGTTTAGAAAGTCACACAACTGATTTGCAACTGTTTTCTTAATGATCTTAGAAAGATAGGAAAGGTTAGAGATAGGTCTACAGTTAGCCAAAACATCTGAATTACATTTACTTTCAAGGACTGTGGTACATGGCCTGTTAGTAAAGATAGATCGATAATATCTAGTAAAGAAGTGCTAATTAACGGTAACATTTCTTTAAGCAGCCGAATCAGGATGGGGTCTAAGAGATAAGTAGATGGTTTAGAGGTCGAAATTGTTGAAGTCAATTGGTTGATGGTAAATGGTAACTGGAATGTACTTATATAGCTCTTTTTTGTAGTCCTACGACCACTCAAAGCGCTTTAACACTACATGCATGCACTGATATCAGGGGCTACCATGCAAGGGGCCACCTGCCCATCAGGAGTCTAACTAACATTCATACCCATGCATACACCGATGGCACAGCCTTCGGGAGCCATTTGGGGTTAAAGCTAGGGTGGGCGAAAACAGCCGTTGAGATTCCGTCGCGTGTTCTCTGGCCTCTCCCTGCCACGCTACCTGCTGTAGCTCCTCCCACCGAACGTCAGTTATGCGCGTTCATGTGAATTCAGTTACATTGATAGGAAGACGAAACACGCAGGGACGCACCAACGTCGTTGCCAAGGTGACCGGACAGTCCCACAGCCAATAAGAACGGAGAATCGGAGCCTCGCTCTGATTGGTCAAAGTGTACATGAGCGGTGGCAATTTTTGGGTGCGGCCCACAGAGGCAGGGGAGAGCAAAGTTATGAGCAGATATTCTCAGAGCACTTCACCTACATATAGCTGACTGGCTATTAGGACAGTTTTGCCAAATATTACAGTAAAGAAATTAATTAATTAATACCCACCCTAGCTTTAAGTGTCTTGCCCAAGGACACAACGACATGGACTACCATAGCCGGTGATCAAACCACCGATCATCCGATTGGTGGATGACCCTGCTCTATCACTGAGTCACAGAAAAGGGAGCGAAGCCCTCTAAATATATATCGGGTTTTACATCTGTTTTTCAGGTTTCTGTGTTTGAGGATAAATCTGTAGCAGTTGAGGGTAGGAGGTGATTAATTAAGCCTCTAATAGTTTGAATTTTATAAATTTAGAATTTCATTGATAAAAGTTGCTACTACTAAGGACTAAAGGAATTCATGGCTCAGAGCTGTGACTCTCTGTCAGCCTGGCTACAGTGCTGAAGAGACTCCTGGGTTGTTCTTATTTTTCTCTTTTAATGATGAGTAATATGCAACTCTGGCTTTACGGATGGCCTTCCTATATGTTTTAAAACTATCTCGCTAGACTAACCGTGTTCTTCACAATTGGTGGAAGGCCATATCTTCTCAATTTTATTTGAGTTTTGTGTTGTTTATAAGATGGGCAATGCTTTTTTTCAAGGATCATTCATCAAAATCACATATTACATTCAATGATCCTTTTTTGTGTTACATTTAATTTTGTTAGTTTTCTTTTCTGTCTACTTTCCATGACAACACTCTCCTCCTCTCTATATAAAGGACACAATAATGGTCAGACTATATTTAGAATAAATACGTCCATTTACGTTCATCTAATCAAGCATGTCGGTCACGTGACTAACTAAGCAGCTGAGTCACTTTTTCATAAAAGTCCCAATGAAAATCATCCGAGGTCAGACCTGAAGCATTTCTGTATCACTTTCAACACAAGTCTGGAATGAATGCTGTTATATTTACATAAAGACTGCAGTAGAATACATGCAGAGAAAAAGAGAGTGAGACATAGGGAGAAAAAGAACATTTCTGGCCTCTCCCTCCTCGATAAGAGAGGTCAAATCTTACTTTTACGCTCATGACAAGTCATTTCTTAAAATTCATTGTTACAATGACCAGTGAGACCACAGCTGCAAACTCTGACACATCTCTCAAAACATGATTCATTAGTTTCTAAAACGTAGTTGGTGCCCTATGGAGGCCAAATGGCATCACCTTAAAGGGATTGATACCAAATGGAGTCCTAAAGGCTTTCAACCCACAAACTTCCGGTGCTAACATAACCTGCCAATAGCCTTTACTCAGGTCCAGGTCGTTGATGTACTTTGCTCTCTCAACTCTCTCCACCAGGTAATCAATTCTGGGCATGGGATATGGATCAAAGAGAGACATAGAATTCAGGTACCGGAAGTAAATGCAAAATCTCAGTGAGCAATCTTTTTTGGGTACCAACACAACAGGGCTGCACCATTCACTGCTGGATACCTCAATTATACCCAGCTCCAACATTACATTACATTACATTACAGGCATTTAGCAGACGCTTTTATCCAAAGCGACTTACAGGAAGTGTATTCAACATAGGTATTCAAGAGAACTACTAGTCACCAGAAGTCATAAGTGCATCTCCTTTCTTAAACAATCATCTTAAAGCATAAACCAGAGCAAAAGTATAGTGCAGAGGCAAAATACTACGAAAACAATAATTGCAACAGACTAATACGAATACAATAAGTGCTACAAACTACTACGAATAGGATAAGTGCAGTAAACGAATACGAATTCAATAAGTGCAGTGAACTGATACGAATACAATAAGTGCAACAACTAATACGAATGCAATAAGTGCTACGAGGAAGGCTCAGGGTAGTACTTCTTGAAGAGGTGAGTTTTCAGCCTGCGCCGAAAGATGGGCAGCGACTCTGCTGTCCTGACATCAGTGGGGAGGGGCCAGGACAGAAAAAAGCTGTGACCGGGTGGATCGGCCGCAGGGACCTCTGAGCGAAGTGGTCGGGCGGGGGTGTAGGGCTTGACCATGGCCTGGAGATAGGAAGGAGCTGTTCCTTTCACTGCCCTGTAGGCTAGCACCAGAGTCTTAAACTGGATGCGAGCTCTTACAGGGAGCCAGTGTAGAGAACGGACATCAACATCAACTTCATTTCTTTTTTAACTCTGGCACCAAGCGCTCAGGAATCCTGTAGCTCCTCTGCCGCCCTGGAGCATCCTTATTTAGCTGAATCTTATGCTGGACAAGGGTGGGGAAGCCCGGCGTCTCTCTGAAGAGCGTTGGGTCCAGAAGAGGTGCCACATTTGCCTGCTCAGAGGTGATCAGATGAGAAAGATCCACTGGACTGGACTCCACTGTGCTGGCAAGAAATAACTTCTGGACTGCACGAACAAACAGATGATGGTGCGTTGGCTCCTGGTGAACCTGGAACTTCTTTCTTCTTTCTGATATTTCTTTAGTCTCTCTGGTAAGGTCACCTATGAACTCGCCATCTGTCTTGTGATTTCCTAAGGTTCATGCCACTTGGTCAAGTGCTTGCAGTCCGAAGTAGGAAGCAGTAACAGTAACAGTACCTTTCCTCATGGTTCAAAACCCCTTTCTATATCCTTTTGGTCATACCACTTCTTTTGGTTCTGTTGAGCCGTCCTCCTGGGCCAGTGCTGACATATCCTCCAACCTTTATCTCATCTTGACCATGTATGCCACCACGTCCTTCAAGAGGTCCAGTGGCCCTTTCACCTGGCGTCCATAAAGCAGTTCAAATGGTTAAAAGCCGGTTGAAGCCTGTGGCACCTCCCAGTAGGCGAAAAGCGGATAAGGCAGCCATTGGTCCCAATCAGCTCATGTGTGGGACACAAACTTGAGCATCATGTTTTTCAGTGTCTGATTGTATCTTTCAACCAGCCATCTGTTTGGGGGTGATAAGGGGTGTTCCTAATTCCCTTTACTCCTAACAGCTGATATACCTGCTGTAGCAACCTAGACATAACATTTGGTTTATGGCCTGTCAGGACCTCTTTAGGCCTTCCTACCCTGGAGAGCTGTAAAAGGCAATTAGCAACATTTCTGGCTTTAACAGACTTTAGGGGGAAAGCTTCAGGATAGCAGGTTGCATAATCACAGATTACCAAGATGTACCTGTTACCAGAGGAACTCCTCTCTAATGGTCCCACTACATCCATGCCTATTCTTTCAAAAGGTGTCTCAATAATTGGCAATGGCTGTAGCTGGGTCTCTGCAAAGTCAGCTTACGCTTACAAAACTGCAAAACCTGCCTATAAATACCTGGCCATACAATACAAGTTTTTTGAAATGCAATATGTCCTGGCCATGGTAATGTGTGCCCAAGATCCATAACCCTTTGTCTGAATTGCTGTGGTGGTGCTAAAGCATCTACCTCACCATTGGACTGATAGATATTCCCTTTTTTACTACTTAGGTAATGTAATGGCTTCTTTCCTTATTTCTAGTTCCTAGTTTCTTATTCTATCACCGAGAAACGTGCTGAACAGGGTTTCGCCAGTTATGTCCATTGAGGTTACTCACAGGTTTGTCATCCAGGCATAGTCAGGTGGATGAAGCGGATGAATGAATGGAAGGGCAACGTGTGTGCGTGGGTGTTAATGTGTGTGTGTGTGTGTTTGTGTGTTAAACCACGCTACAACAACAAAATAAAAGGATATACTGCAGCAACCCAAAGCAAAGAAAAACAGTATATCATAAACCTTTCGCTTGAATGAACAATAACTTAATTAACCTATATAAACCCTTTAAAAAACTATTTCAATTATCGGCATCCTTTACGCTTGTGCGCAGCAAATATAACAAAGGGGCTGACGCCATCAACGGGTGCCAATTTATCAGCTCTTCGAGGCCATGATTGGCCACATGGAGCAAAAATACCAACTAAAGCCCAAAAGCATCTCTCGTATTAACAATAAATTAAATTCTCCTTTTTTGGCTCCTACAGGTAACTTCCTCTAGACAGTTTGGGCAACCATGCTTGACTCCCTCAACCTCTGTCACCTTCTCAAACAAAAGCTTTAAAGTAGGGTCTTTTTTTGGTAGTGCACCTACATCTGGCGGAAGGCCTAAATCTAATAGATGACTTGGGTAGAAGTCTCTTCCGTCACCTTAGCTGTGCCCTTACATTTCTCTCTCCTCCTTTCTGCTTGAGATTTAGAAGGCCTCACTTTACTTTTCTTCCACTCCACCCCAAAGAATGGCAACTCCTTGAGAACTTCCTTTGAACTCTGAGCCCTTGTGGTCACCCTTACACAAGCTTTAGATTTCCCTGTTACTGGAACCACAGCAGCTTCTACTAATTTGGCTTCCCTGCATTCTTGCCCTGCGCTCTGAGCCTTCGTAGTTCCTGGGTTGGGTGTGATAGGCTTGCCTTTTCCTGCCTGCCACACAAGATCAAAGAGGATGGGGACATCATTGCCAACAATGACAGCATATGGTAACTTGGGAGCCAAAGCTACTGGCAAAAGAAAGGTCTGCCCACCTTCTGTCAGATATGCCTCAGCAGTAGGATACACATGCTCATCCCCATGAATTCAACTTATGCAGGTCTTATCCCCACTCCACTTGTCCCTTGGCACTAGGCTGGACAGTACCACTGTCTGAAACCCCCTTTTTCTAAAAGAGCTATTTCTCTTGAACATTAACTAGAACTGGTGCAGTACGGGCTGTCTCTTTAACTACCTGTTGTGTAGTTGGCATAACACAGGTAACATCGCACATCCCGTCTAAAAGATCTGAAAGGAGTGCTTTTATCAGGGTTTGACTTGCTGGTAATACTAGATGGACACTGCCTAGTGCTGGAAAAACTCTACCTTGAGCCTGACCAGAGCCCCACTCACCCCCAGTGAATTTAATTCTCTGACCCATTTCGAAAACAAGTCTTTTAGGCGAACATACAGCTCACGTGGGGTCTCTCCTTAAGGGATATTCATAGATCAAAACCTTCGGCAGTAAGTACATGCTGTGAGTTCATATTTTGCCAATATGAAGCTTAGCGGAAGCTCAGTCAGGACGAATCTCTTGTCCATTCATAAGCTCACTCGCTCCCTCCCTTAAGCCAATCACATCGTTGCTGTCAAACTAAATATGCTCTCTGCTGCTGTCAGTTATCATAATTCGGATGGGAAGCAGATGCATATGGCTAAAATTTCCCTTACCCTTTGTAGCATAGCGTTGTTGGTTACACATATGATGTCAGATTCCGACTTCAATCCTTTTCAGGGAGAGTCAGGTCTCAACATTAATGATCAGCTGGAGCTGGCATTCAGCCCACCAGGCGACCGTCGCAGGAGCATTTGCTAAGCGTCTCCACCTCAGACGATGAAGGAAGCCCTCTTGGCTCAGCTAGAAGATTGCGGCATTATTGCAGCACCAGGACTCCCTCTCTCCCAGCTCCGCAAGATAGTGAGCATAACAGTTAGCCGCGATCCGGTCAGGTGCCAGGCGTAAAAGGGTGAAGAAAGCCGGCTCATCACAAGCTCCCCAGACAAAGGGAAAGTACGTAGCTGCCCTTAATCTTTCTCCACCAGCAACTCCGGGCCCCTATAATGCAGACAACACCGTTATCTCCACCCTAGTCACTCATTAGCTCGATCCAGATAATTGATGCTCGCCTTCAATCCCTTGAAAAAGCGGCATCTACAACTACAACATCAGCCACCATCGGTGCCACCCAGGACTCATGCGGCAAACAAGCGTCACGGAAGATCAGGCTTCCACATCCACTCCAATGGAAGTCACCCAACATTCTCTGGATTCTGCAGTCCCCGCTCCGTGTTGACTGTCATGACATGCAGCATTCAAGTTTTTTTTCACCCATTTAGAGTGAAAATGATTCTTCTCCAAATGTGCCATATTATCAAAGAGGTTTGTTATTCAAGTAGACATTCTCTGGAAATCCATCTTGGAAAAAGCACAATCTGACAGACAGAGTGAAGTGCTTAGAGAAGTGACAGAAAGAAGAAAAGCACATGAATAGATTTGTGCGTTTGGAACAAAAAGACGGCTGTCTAAAGTCTAAAGTCAGATGAAAACAAACAAACGCCATTGTACTGTGTATATCTATAATAAGTAATTAGAAGAAATACTGGGATTATATAATGCCAGAAACTTATCCTTCATACTGTAGTTCTAAAGCTCAGAGAAAGAAACTAAAATTTTATTCCCTTGGACATTCCGCAAGCTCATATTAAACCTTAGTGCTGTATTTGACTTAGATCTGAACTTTAAAGTTCATGTGTGTATATGCATATCTATTTTGAAATTCTCTCTCTGATTTTTAAACCACACATTTTCTACAAATTACACAATGAGTATTATCTTTCTTTTAATTAAGGAGTACACTGGACTAGACTTGGTCATTGAACACAGAAGGAGCAGCCGACTTATGCAGCCAGTTTTCTTTCAAAGGCACATATCTTATTCTGTTAACTCAGAGCCTGCTGGCTTTAAACAACTAACTGTTTTTTATGTGACCTCACAAGCTTGGTCATCTAATTTCCTGTAGGAATCCTCAGCTTCCATTGCCTTTTCCTGTTGTCTCTGGATTTCCTTTATTTGCATCAATTTCTGTTTCTCCTCCAGCCAAGCAGACTGGAAGGGGTCAACAGCTTCCCTAATTGCTTTTGAGGAAGCTCTGTTTCTCATCAAACAAGACGGGGGTTGGTGACGATATCCAGAGAAAGTAGAACGAGAATGGCTTGAGGGGCCACTTTCTGGGTTCATGGATAGCAAGAAGTTTGCTGTCCATGATTAGCACTCACAGCTCAGGTGATATAGTCTTTGAGTTAAGCTGGAGGACGGCTGACTTTGCTTTTTCTAAATGACATTATTTTTGGCATGGCTCCAAATTGGTCAGTCTGTGTAGCTGCAAGAAATTCAGACGCTTGGTGAGAGTCAGCCATGAGCAAACCAGGTTCCAACAGTGGCATGGTCAAGGTGATCCATGCTCATGACATAAATAACTTGCGCGGAGTCCAACTGTAAAGCGTGAATGTTTATTTCAACACGTGCCTCCATCACTCTCTCTCCCCGCTCCTCCCCCCACTGACCTTCCACCTCTGACGTCATCCTACAGGTCTCCCAAACTCTACTTAAAACAGTTACACCACATCTCCCCTTTCTAGAATCAATGGGTAGACTGCCATTGATTCCGCAGGACCTTAGGGGATTATTTTGCCCCTGTGGCTGGAAGGTCTGCTCCTATATGAGTCATTCACACTCACACAGACACACAGCAATTTAACCTTGCTTTGGAACAGGAAAATACAAACTACAATACAAAACACCTTGTACTGTCTATGCTCACTCTAACCCTGAAACGTGAACATTTACATTCAGACAATGCAACAATAAAGTGGCTCAATAACAGTATCGAACACATGTTTTTTTGAATTGTCTCTAGGTCTCTGTAAAGTCTGTGATAAGCAAAATTACAAGTCGAACCGGGTCGGTCTTACCACAGCTCTCCCAGACCTGGTTCTAACTGTAGGAGTAGATGGTGGTTCTGGAACATTCTGCTGCGGTGGTGCTGCTGCAGGTCGTTCTGGAACACCTACTAGATTCTGCTCAGCTGCACCACTGTTGCTTTGGTCTGGGGAAGGCTGCATGGCTATGAGATGACGACGGTTTCGCCTGATGATCCCGTGGGGTCCCTCCACCAGATATGAGCGAGGTGTGGTGTGACTTCCGATGACAGCTCCAGCCGCTTTTTGGTCTGTGACCCACACGTCCTGCCCAGGAGTGAGGCTGTTGAGGTTCCGTGCACGGTGTCGCAGGTTGTAGTGTTGTGCATCTCTCCTCTTCCTCTCCTCCTCCTTCAGCAGTACCGCGTCTCCATCCGGAAGAGCAGGCTCTAACAGTGCAGGCAGAATAGGCACAGTGGTGCGAAGTCGCCTCCCCATGAGAAGTTGAGCCGGGCTGTATCCATTTTGCAGTGGGGTAGACCTGTATGCAAGCAGGGCAAGATATGGATCACCCGACTTCTTCAGGAGCCCCTTCACGGTCTGTACTGCCCGCTCAGCTTCAGCATTCCCCTGGGGGTATTTTGGACTGCTGGTCACATGACGAAACCCATAGGACTCAGCAAAGTTGGCAAAGTCAGCTCCTGAGAACTGTGGCCCGTTATCAGTGACCAGTGTCTCACAGATCCCGTGACGTGCAAAAATCGACTTGAAGTGAGTGATCACATCCTTAGATGTTGTATGGCTTAACAGTGCGATCTCCACGTACCTTGATGCGTAGTCCACTACTAGCAGGTAGGTTTTGCTCTCTAGGACGAACAAATCTGCTCCGCACTTTTGCCATGGTCGGCCTGGATACGGTGTTGGCGTCAGCGGCTCCCTGTGGTTCTGTCTCTCCTGGCAGCATGCCCGGCAGTTCAGAACCACCTCGTTCAGCTGCTGGCTCAGCCCTGGCCACCATACAGACTGTTGCGCCCTCTCTCACACTTGACCACACCTTGATGACCTTCGTGCAGCTTGACAAGAACATCATTTCTCATTGTTGAGGGGATAACGAGTCTTTGTCCTTTCAACAGTAGACCATGCTGAACTGTGAGAAGAGTACGTTCAGACCAGTACAGCTTAAGTGCAGGTTCGTTAATGCCATGGGCTGGCCATCCTTCTGAACACAGCTGCATCACCCGTGCACACACACTGTCCCTCTGCAGCTCGTCTCGCAGTTCAGCTAGATAGCTGGTGCTCGCAGGTAAGTTCTCCATTACCATGTCGACGTAGATATTAGTGTCTTCAAACAGCTCTTTCTCAGCTGGTGTCTCTGCTCTCTCGACTGGCGCCCGTGACAGTGTATCTGCCGTCCACAGACATTTCCCTGCCACATGAGATATGGAGTAGGAATAGCGCATCAGACGCATTCTGAAGCGCTGGATCCGAGGAGGTAGGGCATCCAGAGGTTGAGACCCCAGGAGACTCAAGAGAGGCTTGTGATCCGTCTCCAGCTGGAAGTGTTTTCCAATCAGGAAGTTGCGAAACCTCTCGCAGGCCCAGGTCAGTCCCAATGCCTCCTTTTCCACTTGTGCATATCTCTGCTCGGTTGGAGTGAGAGACCGCGACATGTAGGCTATTGGCCTCCACTCTTCGTCCCACTTTTGTAGTAGCACTCCTCCAAGCCCGTATGATGATGCGTCTGCTGAAACCTTGCATTCTCTGTTAGGATCGTACATGGCTAGCACAGGTGGCGACGTCAATGCATTCTTCAGATCCTGAAATGCTTTGGCCTGCTCAATGTCCCACATCCAGCAGTTCTTTTTCGACAGGAGATCTCGCAGGGGTTTGTCCCTCTCCGACAGCTGCGGGATAAACTTGCCCAGCTGGTTCACCATGCCGAGAAAGGATCTTACTTCGCTCACTGTTGTCGGTTCCTGCATCCTCTTTACAGCCTCTGTCTTGACTGGGTCTGGGCTGATGCCGCTGGCAGAGACCACATGGCCTAGAAAGCTCACCTCTGACCTTGACAGGTCACATTTCTCGATGTTCAGGGTGATGCCTGCCTTTTGGATCTTCTCCAGCACAGCATGCAGGCGGTCGTCATGCTCTGCCTGTGTACGTCCCCACACCAGCACATCATCTATGTGGCACACCACACCCTCGAGCCCTTCTGTGACCTCTGTCACCATTCTGTTCTGGAAGTGCTCGGGAGCCGATGCTATCCCGAAAGGAAGACGCTTGAAGAAAAAGCGTCCAAAGGGTGTGATGAAGGTTGTCAATTTCACTGAATCATCTGTTAGGGGAATTTGCCAAAACCCCATATTCGCATCCAGCTTACTAAAAATTCTGGCTCCAGCCAGCATTCCCAGTGTTTCTTCCACTGATGGCAGGATAAACTTCTCCCGACGTACTGACTCGTTCAGTTTAGTGAGATCAACACATATGCGTACAGCACCTGTTTTTTTTGGCACCACCACGATACCAGCACACCAGTCTGTCGGCTCCTCAATCCTGCATATCACCCCGAGGTCTTCCATGCGGGACAGTTCCTGCTTGACTTTACCCATCAATGGCAATGGGATCCTCCTAGGTGTTTTGAGTGAGAACGGTTGAGCCCCTGGTTTCAGCTTTATGGCGTATGGCTGACGCATTTCTCCAAGTCCGCTGCATATTCTTGGGTAGGTTTGCTTTAATGTCTCCACAGTGACACTGTCCAGTCTGGCAACCAGCCCCAGCTTGCAGCTCACGGATCTTCCCAGCAAGGCAGTGTGTAGATTACGTACAACATATACGTCCTCCATCTCTGCTTTCTTAACTCTCCTCAGCAGCAGCCTAACAACGCCCACAACATCCAGTGGACTCTTACCTGGTCCCAAGAGTGGCTTTGTTGCTTTTCGGAGTATTGGTGGATTGTTCTTGAATATCTCCAGGAACACAGCGTGTGGCAAGACTGTGACGTCGGCACCTGTATCGATTTTGAACGTCACACTGCTGTCATGGATGCCTATGCTGACTGTCCATGGTTCACCATTTGCTGTGATGCTGCCAAGGAAGATTGCATCGTCCTCCTCTTCTTCAACTTCATGCACAGATTTTGGCGCTCTGCACACGCGACTGTAGTGACCCATTTTGCCACATGCATGGCATTTACTTTCATTTGCAGGACAATCTCGTGCAGGATGAGATGGAGTACTGCCACATTTGTAACACTGCGCTTTCCCTATGCTATTTCGGGCATTGTGTGGCTCATTTACGTGCTGAGGTTTGTTTGTAGCAGGCTTGCTGGTCTTGAGCATTCTGACCCTATCCACAGACTTAGCATCACTTGCCTGTGTTCTGGTGTCACCCCGCAGTGAAACTTGCTGCTTTTTGATCTCTTCGCTTTGGCGTGCCATTCTAACAGCTTTGTCCAAGGTAAGGTCTGCGTCCAGCTGCATGCGTTCGGACAGCCGGTTATCTAACAGTCCAACAACGAGTCTGTCTCGGATAAGCTCGTCATGTAGCACACCGTAGCTGCAATGTTCTGCTAGCGCGTATAAAGCAGTGACAAACGAGTCTACTAGCTCTCCTTCTCTCTGTATGCGCATGTTAAACTTAGCACGCTCGTAAATTACGTTTTTCTTGACCACAAAGAAACTTTGAAAGCCATCACGTACCCCTTTGTAAGTGCTTTCCTGAATAGCCGTTAAAGTTAGCCCACGTAAGATGTCATCCGCTTCGTCCCCCATGCAGTATATCAGTGTATTGACTTGGTTCTCTTCAGAGCTTGCATTTAGGTTACTTGCCAGGCGAAATCTTTCGAATCTCCGGATCCATTTATCCCACTCTTGCGGCTTTGAAAAGTCGAAGGATTCCGGTGGCTGGATATTAAATGTAGCGCATGGTCCCGTTGTTGCTGCCGTTGGCTGCCGACCTCTGCTGCTATCCTCTTCTCCGTCGCTCATCCTGACCTTCTCTTTCTTTAGTTCGCAGGTTTAAAATGGTCCTTTTCCGTGGCTTCTCCCTCACGCTAACTACAGGACTTCTGACACCATGTCGTGTTATTAAATAACTTGCGCGGAGTCCAACTGTAAAGCGTGAATGTTTATTTCAACACGTGCCTCCATCACTAACTCTCCCCGCTCCTCCCCCACTGACCTTCCACCTCTGACGTCATCCTACAGGTCTCCCAAACTCTACTTAAAACAGTTACACCACAGAAATCTCAATTTGTTCCGGCTTGAAGGACCATTTTGTTAAGTTAGGAGTACACTGGACTTAATGGTTATGAGAACAGGAAAGGCAGTCAGCAGGTTCAACTTATGCAGAGCAGTTTTATTTCAAAGGCATAATTATCATTAGCCCTCTTCACTTATGTCTGTGTGGTTTTAGCTCTGCAAAGAGAGAACAACAGGTGTAATTCTCATTACTTCCTGACAGCAATCAATTAATCAGAAGCTCTGACAAAAAATAAATCAATTGAAAAAAATAAATATCTGTATTGGTCGCAGGACTGTAATAAGTCCACTTGCCTGCCTACCTACCTGCATGTTTCTCCCTGTCATGTGGACCTAAACTTACTTTGGGGAGAGTGAGTTTGGAGGGATCGGCTTTAATTGTTGCCGAATTGGCAACATTCTTGCTAGATTAAGTAACTTTGAGATATGGCTGCTTGCTACTTTAATAGTAAAATAGTTGGCAACACTGGGCCAGGTTGGATTTTTTTAAATAATACACTCTTGCTAGTTTATGTAGCAACCCTGCCTTTAACAATAAAACAGTGTTTTCATGATGTATAATGTAGCTTAGGACCCTAAAATGATCAGAAATAGTCCCGGTCACTGTATATTTTCTTTGCAAACCTTTGTTTCCAATGAAAGCACTCTCACAAGATATTCATAAGCAGTAGTGGAGAGTTTGGTCAAATCTCTTCTCTTTGTTTGAAAGTGTCACAACGTCTCAACGTGGAAATTATCATACGTTTTTCTTTGGATCCAGGAGCAATGGAGGAGCAGGATACCTTGATTGTCTTCATTGCCACTTCTTCAAGCAGCCATTCCTCTTGCCAGGGGGTTTTGGCTTCAGACATAGTATATCATGCCTCAATAACTGACGGCACAATAAGACAAGTTGTGTTAGCTTTTAGGAGACACATTATTTTCTCAGTTGTTTCATTCAAGGGTTAACGTTACTCTCTATACCAACAGAAGCAGAGGTCACAGCTTTGGATGCCAGCTCATGGCATCACTTCTATTTTGAATATATCCTCATCCTTGCTAGGCTCAGTCCGCAAAGCAGTGAAAGTAGGTATATCGTGCAGCATATTTTGTCATTCAAATATGAAGGGAAGCCATGCCGTTGGGCAGTGTACCTGTCACAACTTGTTTAATGTGCAGCAAATTCATTTAATTGCAGTAGTATGGCGGGAGAAGACGACCTACCCTGTCATCTGTTAATTGTACTGCTTCATCTAAACCTTTATTATCATTATGAGAAGGGGGGAGCTCCAGTATTTTTCCACAGTATATGTTTCCAGGTGTTGGGGAGTTCTTCATGTGAAAACGGTAATATAAAGCCAGAGGAGCTGTGTGAAGTCCGATAAATGTCCAAGTGATGTCACCTTTGATGGAACCTGTTGAATTAGTGTCTCTGTCTGCTCGGGTCCACAACCTTCTTTATATTGGGGTACAGAGTTGAAAAAACAAAGAATCTGTAAAAATTGTGTCATGGGTAGCCCGTACTCTTCCTGAAGTTGGTTGGACGATTTCATGGTACCACCTACACAGAAATCATTTATCACCTGAATTTCATACGTATACCACTCAGGGTCAACACAAGACGGAATAAAATTGTGGTTATTAACAATCGGTGCATAAACAGAGTATCTTCTTTTGATAAAAAATACCTTCTTTACACTATTCCATGTGCTTGGAATGTCACTGACAATAATGTTGTCTCTATTGCCTGTTACTTGTTTAACGTTATTTTAAAATGGTACACTTGATAAAGCCATTGTGAGACAAATTAAATGGAGATATTATATCATTATCTGGGTCTTTACTGCCTCCAAGTGGTAAGGCAGTAGATTTACCCACATTGATCCTATAGCCACAGAGACTACTAAATTAATTGATTGTTTCTAGCACATGTAGCGGATATTACTACCTTAGAATTAGTATATTGCACTGGTAAAGTTTTTAGGGTACCACCCCATTACGGAGGAATATAAATATAATAACCAGTCGATCGCAAAGGTAGTGCTGGTAGATCGCATGCCATTCAAAAAGAAATTCATGTTAGCCTATCATCCATCCTCCCTATGGCATTTGCCACTTGATTGACGTACAGGGCAGCCAGTCTGAGATAACGTCTTTTCTAACACACGGGTCAACACGCATGCGCAGTCAACCGCGCGAGCTAATGCAAAACTCCCACAAGCTAATTAGTTAGCCTTCCAATTTATTTCTACTAAAGAAAGGGTATAAAAATAAGTGGGGGAGCTGGACCAAGTAAGAAACCAAAAACCTACCACTTCCATGCGGAATGGGAAGATTTTCACAATGTCATATTCGAAGTGCATTTGTCTGATCTGCCAATCTACCATCGCTATTCCGAAGAAGGGAAATGTGGAGCGGCACTTTCGGACTGTTCATAAAAACGACGACTGTTCATAAAAACCAGCTCCCAGTGTGCAAATTGATGTCAATCACCACGGACGGTCCGCCCGCAATGGTTGGCTGCTTGAATGGATTCAAGCATTATGCGCAAAAATGCTAAACATGAAAGAGATGTGGCAATGAAGATCGCCTGTTCTATTCGAGCGAGAGCTCTTCAAAGACGGCTGTTCCGCGCGCATCTGGAGAAGGCTGACTGCGACCACTCTAAGTTCTTGCTACACACTGATGTGAGATGGCTTAGTAGGGGGGAATTCCTGCAGAGATTTCGAGAGCTCTGTCCGGAGATAAAGGAGTTTCTCCTTGTCGTTTAACATGCAGAATACAACCAACTAAATGACGATCAGTGGCTGCTAGACTTGCCATTTTTAACCAATCTGACCAACATGTTGATTGAGCTTAATTTAGAGCTGCAAGGAAAAGACAAAACCGTGGTCAATATGATCAGCTCAGTTAATGCTTTCAAACGAAAAAGGCAACATCTGTCCTCAAAGCTGCAGCGCCATGATTTGGGGAACTTCCAAAACCTCGCGTCAGAGCTGGAGACCCAACGGAAGGCGTGCGCGCAACTTGACAGTGCGCTACACAGAGCAGATTGACAAGTGTCTGTCAGAGTTTGACAAACGCTTTCAAGACTTTGCTTTACTCGAGCCAGTCGCTACATTTATGTGCTGCCCATTTCTGGAAGATATTGAGGTTGATTCACTCCCATCAAAAATTGCAACGCTGTTTCACCTGAACTCGTCTGGAGTGGAGGATGAGATTTTGACACTACAGGCTAACATTGAGCTGAAGTCCAGGGCTCATGGACAGTTTTGGAACCTACTCACAGATTAAAAGTACCCAAACATGAGGAAATGTGCTACCTTCTTGACTGCATTATTTGGCTCTTCTTATTCATGTGAGTCAGCCTTTTCCCACATGAAGAATATTAAGTCCAAATGCCGTTCCACCATGACTGATGATAATTTGGAAGTCTGCTTGAGGCTGGCTACCAGCAGCTACTGTCCGGACTATGCAACCCTGGCTGATTCCATTCAGTGCAAGTCATCAGAGTAAGGTAATGACCAAAAATAAAGAGCTGACTCACATCCTCTTCGCAGATCCTCAGTGTCGGTGGGGGTCGGTTGGTAGGGGGAGGAGGTGGCAGGGGGTGTAGGTGGGTGATTGATCTCAGATCAGTTGTGGCGTGTGAAGGTTGGCTTGTCGAACCTGCAGTAGAAGACATTCAGGTCGTTAGCCAGTCAATGGTTCTCCACAGTGTTGGGGAAGTTTGTGAGTTCGTGCAGGCCTCTCCACACTGACGCAGTGTCGTTGGCTGCCCCCTAACGCAGGCCTGAGGTGGGATGTAAACAGCAACCAGAATTAAGGAGGAAAACTCGCCTCCCCTTGTTTTTCCCGATAGCGCCGTTACGCGGTCCGCTCGGAGGAGTTGGAAGCCCGGCAGATGTAGGGCGCTATCTGGGATGTGCTCACCAAGACAGGTTTCAATGAAGCACAGGGCGGCGGATCTGAAGTACGTGTCTGCAGTGTTGAGGAGCAGCAGTTCATCCATCTTGTTGGCCAGAGAGCGGACATTCGCCAGATGAATTGACTGGAGCGCAGTTCAGAATCCCCGCTGCCGCAGTTTAACGAGCACCCCTGCTCGCTTCCCCCGTCGGCGTCTCTGGTAAATCCCGTAGAGAGCCGCTGCTCCTCCAACTAAAATCTCAGTAAAACTCTCCGGATCAATAAAAAAAATAAAAAGTTTGACCGGTGGATTGTCGGAATTTTAAAAGTTCCTCTCTGCTGAATGTGGTCAGAGAGGGAGAGCTTGAGACAAAACAAATAAACAAAAACAGAAAAAGTACTAGAGAGCGCAGTATCCAAATAGTAGGACAAAAAAAATCATGGCAACCAAAAGAAAGTTAGAAAGAAACCAATAGAGTATGTGGTCACTGTTGGAAAGGGATGCACTTCCTCCTAAAAACGCAAAATATTTAATAAATAACAAACACTTATTTCGACAAATTCAACTCTGTAATCCCAAAGAGTTTTATGATGTCTCGAAATTAGGACATTCCAAGGAGAAGGACACAAGGCATAGCTTGCTGTCCAGTATGTATCAATATGCCACAACCTGAGGAACAGTGCGTCCCCTACAAACACACATACACACACACGCGCAAGGTAACATGTAATTGTTATTCTGTATATAAATTATAATAGTAATGTCATAATGTTATGTTAATATTAATATTATTGTGTACTTTTTTATTTTGAAGCTGTGGCAACATGATTTTTTTCTAAACCTTCATAATACAACAAAGGACCACGGATTGGATTCTAGTCTAGGCCACAGCAGTAAGGACTAAGCCTTGGTACATATGCTAGCCATGGGACCAGGTGAACTATCTGAGCATTTGCTCCTTATACCTCCTCATTACACATGTAAGCAGTTATACAAAGAGCCCAAGTGTACAGTGAAAATACATTATTTAAGAGTAAACGATTTTCCCTCTGGATGAATTCTAAGCTCCATCAGATATTTGGAGACATTTTCCTTGTTAGTTAAAGTCCAATTTCATTTTTTTATTGAGTCAAAAAACTTTTTTCTATCCTGTCGTTTATTTTAATAGGGAGTTTATAGTTTTAAATGCAATATATTGTTCAATGTATAAGAAAATAAAAACTAATATTTCCAGGGGAAAGCCCTTATAAGAAGTACCAACGGGTGTCGGGTACCAGAAGTTCGGACTGGGCCAGTTGATGAAGCCAGAATTACTGCTCCAACTCTTTTACTTATTCTATATTAAATACCTATTGCAGTCTCGATGAAGTTTGAAGAAAACACTGGAAACAGGCAGACAGAGTTCGATACAATAGAGTTTATTCTTTAAGCAAAGAAATAAACCCGAGTTAGCTCCGGAGGCGAACTGATTTGCTTTGTCCTCAACATTGTCTTATATAATGTCAGAGTTCTTTGATCTGCAGGTGCACTGAGCTATCTTATCATCCAGTTGTCTGTGCAAGCTATCTGCCTTTTTTAATTGGTTTGGAAAGTCCCTGACCGAAACTTGAACTTTCCTAATGCCTATTATTCTCTTGCATGTTGTCATTTCATATAGGCTGAACTTTGTATTGTATGTAGTCATTCTCATAGGCTGTGTGAGTTTAGGCCTTGTCTTTTTTCTGTGTGTCGTAATTTTGGAGAGCTGAAGTGTGTGTGTCTGTGTTCACCCAGCTTTACTCTTCCCTGCATGTCGTAACTCATAGATGCTGATGTGTGTGTGTGTGTGTGTGTGTGTGTGTGTGTGTGTGTGTGTGTGTGTGTGTGTGTGTGTGTTTCAACAGCTCTTAGTCTTTTACTAAAGAAAACAGGTTATATCTTAAACCATGCAAATCACTCTATATTCACACCCATTTCAGTATGCAGATGCCCTATACAGCGGGTAAAATAAGTATTGAACACGTCACCATTTTTCTCAGTAAATATATTTCTAAAGGTGCTATTGACATGAAATTTTCACCAGATGTTGGTAACAACCCAAGTAATCCATACATACCAATAAAACCAAACAAATACGTTCAGAAATTAAGTTATGTGTAATAAAATGGAATGACACAGGGAAAAAGTATTGAACACATGAAGAGACTGTGTCTGCCCCACGGCCACTTTAATTATTTAAAGTCAACAGAAGAGGAGTTATACAAAATAACTTAATAAAAGTTAAGGTAACCAATGCAACAGTGCATCAAAACAGGACAATTAAATGTGGACTCTTAAATATCAGATCTCTGTCAACTTAGG